>NC_060280.1:96168889-96198360 GCF_021613505.1 Equus quagga
ACCCTGGGCCCTGCCTCCCCGGCCCCCGTCGGGCTCCTCGCGGGTCCCAGGCTGAACCCGCTCCGGACCTGGGGTGGGGCTCTGCCCTCGCCCGGCCTCGGTGCGGTCCCGCGGGTGAGCGCCCGTCCCTGCCCCGCAGATCATCCACACGGACAGCAACACCGTCCTGGGCCAGAACGACACGGGCTTCAGCTGCGACGGCTCGGCCAGCACCTTCCGCGTCATGTTCAAGGAGCCGGTGGAGGTGCTGCCCAACGTCAACTACACGGCGTGCGCCACGCTCAAGGTGCGCCGGCCGACCCGACCCTGGAGCCCCTCCCCGGGCCACACCCCATCCCGACTCGGAGCCCTGAACCCCATCCGGGACCCCCACCTCGACCCTGGTCCCCAGACCCCACCCCGGACCCCGGCTCCACCCCGATCCTGATGACCCGGGGCCTCGGCCCCCGACTGCCCTCCCACTGGCCACCTCAGGGCTGGGCGGCCGGGAGGGGCAAGGGCCTCGCACGCCTGGAGGGCCGCTGCCCTGAGGCCCCGACACCTGGATGGGGCTGCTGCCCCCACGCTGGCCATCCGCCCCAGCCCCTCCCCGGCCTGCTGGGGCCCGGCCCCGCGGGGTCCTCACCTCGCCGTGACCCCACCCCGGCAGGGCCCGGACTCCCACTACGGCACCAAGGGCCTGCGCAAGGTGACCCACGAGTCGCCCACGACGGGGGCCAAGACGTGCTTCACCTTCTGCTACGCGGCCGGGAACAACAACGGGACGTCCGTGGAGGACGGCCAGATCCCCGAGCTCATCTTCTACACCTAGGCCGCCCGCGCCGCCCCGCGCAGGGAGCCAGGCTGCCGGGCTTCCCCAGGACTCAGCGGGCAGACTGGCCCGCGCCCGCCCCAAGCCGAGGCTCCGCCAGGTCCCTGGGTGGGGCGTCCCCCGTCCCTGCGGCCGCCGGAGCCAGGCCTCGCGTGGGACGTCGCCTCCTGTCTGTCCTGTTAGCTGCACACGGCAGTGCATCCTGGATCCCCGTTTCTGCGGGAGGAGACGGTGTGTGGGGGGCGCTCCTCCCGCGTCTCGGTGGGCTCTTGGGTCCCTTTTGTTCTGGTCCGTTCACTGCGGACGCTCAGGCCACCGTGACCCCGGGCCCCGGGCCGCCGGCCTGAGCCCTGGAGAGTGAGACTCGTGGGGGGGCTCAGCCCCTCGAGGCCCTGCAGGCCCCCCAGGGCCCAGCCTCGGGCCGCCCCCGCCGGCCCCTGCAGCTGGGCGCACAGGCCCCACCCTGTCTGCCGGGCGGACGCCACGCCCCGACGGCCACCGCACCCGTGGTCCTGGCGCCGCTGCCCCACCAGGGAGCGCTGTGCCCGGACGCCTGGAGGGCGCAGCCCTTGCTGCCCCCCCACCCCCCATGTCTCCGCCCCAGGGATTCCTTCTGGAACCTGTGTCCCCGAAGCCGTGAAAGGTGTGCCCTCCTCACGCCGCGCCCCCAAATGATTTTTTTTAATAAAGGAAAGAAACACCCCCCGACCCGCGTGCTTCTTCCTGGGGAGCGGCGGCCCGGCCCCCCTCTGCGGCCGCCTGCCCCTGGGATCGCCGCTCCCCACACAGACTTCCGCCCGGGCCTCGGGAGCGCCGGGAGCACGGGGGTTCAGGACTCTCCCTGTGCCCTCCATCCTCCTCCGCACCAAACCTCTGGGCTCCTGGCCTGCTCCTCTGTGCAGCAGCAGGGGCCCCGGGGACACCACGGGGCTGTGCCGGGAGGGGACCCTGTGGGCTCTGCCTGGGGACCTGGGGCTGCACCTGGCACGATGCAGCCGCGCCCAGCAAGGTCCCGCTGGGCCCCCGGCCGCCCTGTGCGCGGGCGGGAACCTGGTACTGCCAGTTGCCATGACAATGGCCAGCATCCTGCAGAAGTCACAGAGTGAGCTGAGAAACAGCACATGGAGACGCACCCACGCCTGTTCAGAAATCGGAGCTACCGGAAGTCGGGTGTTGAAGACAGCAGAGCAAACGGTGGACAAAACAGACTCGGTGACGGAGAATGTCAACAGCGTGGGGACACATCTGCGTCTGACGTTCCGGAAGATAGGCCATCTGTAAGGAAGCGCCCAGGGGCTCGGCGCACAGAAGACGGGATTAGGGAACCAGAGAACCAGGCGATAGAAAATGGCCCAGGTGAAGACAGTGGCCGGGAGGGGAGGGGACCGAGAGGGGAGCTGAGGAGATGGAGACGCGGAGGAGGGGAGGACGCAGGGTGGGCACAGGCCGTGCTTGACAGGGGGGAGCCGAGAATTTTCCAAAATGAATCAAGACATCAATCCACATAGTTAAAAATCTCCGTGACCCACACCGGGATTACAGAAAAGTCACATACAGTCAAACTGCTGAAAAGCCAAGGAGAAAACCCTCAAAGCAGCCAGGAGGAAGAAAGGGCTCCCAAACCAGAGTTCTGTGCGCTTCAAAAATGAGAGTGAGGATGAAAGACTGACGGAGTCCAAAGGAAACGAGCCCGGGGGACTGAGACGCACCCTGGTTGGTGAGGACTCGATGGGCCACAGATTCACACACCCCGACGAAAAGACCGACGGTCACAGTGGCTACCAAACCCAAAGCAAACGACTGGCACATTATGAGTATCTCGCTTTAATCATCGAGATACAGAAAGACTGAAGGTAAAAGACAGAGTCATACAAACACCAAAAGATGGCCGGCGCGCCTGTGTCACACCAGACAGGGGACCCCAAGGCATTAAGTCTCACTTCACACCCAGAGGGACGTTTCACGGTGATGAAAGGGTCCCTGACAGGAAGCTGGGACAGTCCTGGCCAGCTCTGCACCACAGCACAGGTCCAAAGACATACGTCGGGGCAGACTGAGCACAAACGAGAGACGGGCGGGGCTGGAGGCTGATAGCGTGACACTGTGAGAGGGCTCTCCCAGCGACAGGACAGCAGACACAGGAAGTCAGGACTCAGACCGACAGCAGCCCCGCACGTCTGCCGGGTGTGGAGCACGGCAGCCGACACCAGGGAGCACGGCCTCTCGGGCCCAGGAAGCCCTGGCCAAAATGAGGACACTCAGGGGAGTCCGAACGGGAATAATGCATCTCATGCCGAGGGCGTGCTCGGCCTGCCGCGGGCTCCGAGTGGACATCGATCACAGGAAGATGACAGAAAACCCCCCAGTTTGGTAATTAAGAAACACTTTTGGGGCCGGCCCGGTGGCACAGCGGTTAAGTGCACACGTTCCGCTTTGTTGGCCCGGGGTTCGCCGGTTCAGATCCTGGGTGTGGGCATGGCACCGCTTGGCAAGCCATGCTGTGGTAGGCGTCCCACATATAAAGTAGAGGAAGATGGGCACGGATGTGAGCTCAGGGCCAGTCTTCCTCAGCAAAAAGAGGAGGATTGGCAGTAGTTAGCTCAGGGCTAATCTTCCTCAAAAAATAAATAAACAAACACCTGACTCCTTTAAAAAAAGAGAAATCCTATATAGGTGCAGCCACTGTGGAGAACGGTATGCAGCTTCCTCGAAAAACTGAACATACAACCAACCGTGTGGTCCAGCAACCCCCCTTCTGGGGATACACGCAGCCAGAGGAAAGGCGATCAGCACTTTGAAGAGGTCTGTGCGCGGCCGGCAGCCAGGATGTGGGGACAACCGAAGCTCCGTCGATGGGGGAAGGGATCGAGACGACACACACAGGCACGCGAGGCCTTGGGAAAGCAGGTAATGCTGCCATTTGCAACAATGTGGCCGGGCCTGGAGGACGATGCTCAGTGACATGAGCCCGTTACAGAAAGACAAACACTGTGTCATCTCGCTTATTTAAGTGGAATCCAGAATTAAAGCTGAACTCGCAGCCCTGGGGGCAGAATGGGGGGCGCCGGGGCGGGGAGGGGCTGGTCACAGGGGCCCAGCTTTCTGGGGCAACCTGGGGACAACAGCTGACAACACCGTACTGTACTGTCGGGATTTGCTACGGGAGTGGATCTTGTGTTCTCACCACACACACACACTCGCACACAGGCACCGTGAGGTGATGGCCGCGTTAGTCACCTTGACTGTGGGATCCGTTTCACAGTCTGTAATCTACCAGATCAGCACATCGCACACCCTGAGCTTAAAATAACAAAATCTTAAAAAGACGGAATCCTATATAATTATAAACACGTCAAAGGGATGAGGATGCTGAGAAATCCAGAGGGTAAACCCCAGGGAGGAGAGAGCCCTCCTGGTGGGCAGGGGCTCGGGCGTCCCCCTGCGGCGTCTGGTGGGGACTGGGCCTGCTGTGGGCAGGGCATCCTCCGGGCAGATGGAAGCCCGCGGAGCACGGACGCCCATGTGGGCTGGCGGAACGGACCGGAACGAGGCAGCGCAGGAAAAGCCGGCAGATTCTCCCCCGTGGGCCTTGGCTTAATGCCTGGGGACGGGCAGCGGGAAATGTCCTGCCGTCTTTCCTGCTAGAATCCAGAGTCCTGCTAGACCGCGGGGCCAGCAGTGAAGACGAGGCAGGTCAAGACGCAAACTTGAGGAGCTGTGGACTGGCTCCGACGCTGACCCCGGGCAGGCCCAGCCGCATTAGGCGGCTCCACTCCCAGCGAGACCAGCCCCACCCACGCTGCCGGGGAGGAAGGAAGGTGCTCTTTCTGGGGAAGGATGTCTGCTGCTGCCTTCACACCCGCTGTCTGGGATGCAATAAAAATTACGAGACGTGCAAGAGCAAAATGTTGCCCGTAATCAAGAGAGGGGGAAAAAACAGCCTACAGGGGCCCGCTTTGTAGCATAGTGGTCAAGTTCGTGCGCTCCGCTTCAGCGGCCCGGGGTTCGCCAGTTCGGATCCCGGCATGGACCTCTGCACTGCTCATCAGGCTGTGCTGTGGCAGGCGTCCCACACATAAAGTAGAGGAGGATGGGCACCAATGTAGGCTCAGGGCCAGTCTTCCTCAGCAAAAAGAGGAAGATTGGCAGCAGATGTTAGCTCAGGGCTAGTCTTCCTCAAAAAAAAACCCAACAAAAATAAAAACAGCCTATAGAAGCAGACCCACAGAGGATACAGATGTTGGAATTCAGTGTCAAGGATTATGAAGTTGCTCTTAGAAGGCTGTTAAAGGACACAGAGGACAAAGAGATGGAGGATTGAAACAGAGAAAGAGAAACTCCACAAAGGGAGAAACAAATGGAAACTCAACAACTAAAAGTATGGGAAAAGAATTCATCGGGCAGCTGCCAAGCAGACCAAACGCGACAGAGAAGATCCGTCCACGCAGAGACGCAAAATGATCCCGACTGAAGCACAGAGGGAGAAAGAGAGAAGAAAGACACCACAGGGCATCAGCGGCTGTGGGGTCACATGAGACAGTCCTGCACACGGGGACCTGGGATCCTGGGAAAGAGAGAAAAAGGGCAAAAGACATACTTGGAGGGATAAATACTTGAAGAGGGAACAGCAGGAAATTTCCCCAAATCGATGAAAGATGTCACCCTGCAGATCTAGGCAGCTCAGCAAATGCCGAGCAGGACAAACACAAAGAAACCCACACCCCACTCCGCACGGCCTCAAACCAAAGACGTTCTCAGAAGCTGCCGGACGACAGGACGGGGGGCGGGGGGGGGGGGGGGGGGGGGGGGGGAAGGTCAGGCTGAAGGGAGCAACACTGACCACTCGCCTCTCACCAGAACTAACAGGACAGTGTCTTTAAAATGCCGAAAGGCAAAAACACCAAACCACACCACCTGCCGACCCAGAACCCCGCTCCCAGCAGAGACGTCCTTCATTACTGCAGCCGAAATGAAGATGTTTTCAGGCAACCAAGAGCTGAGCGCGTCTGCTGCCAACAAACCCGCACCGTTGGGATTAAAACATCGTTGGGGGGGCTTCCGGCCGAGACGACCCTCTGGTCGGCAGGAGAAGCGAAGGGCGGCGGACGGCATCCACGGTGCGTGCACGTGTGACAGTCTTTACAAAGAGGGGTCCTGCAGGCTCGGCTCTACCAAGCGAATCCAGTCGCAGGGAATTGGGGCGTACGTCAGGAAGGAAACAAAGGGCAGAGATGGCACAAGTCGGGCCAGGTGGGCACAGGCCCCAGTGTACACGCATACGCACGCATCTCTGCATTTACCCACCTGCCCACATGATGGACACCGTCGTTGGGCTGGATCCCCCGGTCCCAGCCCAGCTCCACGGGCCCGTTCTGGCCTCGCTCCCCATCTCGCTCTTACAGTTGCTTCTGCTTCACGACATCACAGAGGCGGCACCCTGGTCCCAGCCCCGAGCCCCACTTTGTGTCCCGGGTGTATGTTTATGCGTGTTACACGCTCACCAGCAGGCAGAGCTCCTCCGCCAGCTGAAGCCACAGGCAGGGCTGCGGCTGTGAGACAGAAGGACGGCCCGGTGGCCGGGCGCCCTCCGCTGTCGCTCGTGGCCTGCGCTGTCGCAGAGGGTGCTCCGTCGTCGCCTCGCCGCGTGCGCCGGTTTAGAAAAGTCTGGTGCCGACTTCTCTCGCCTCGCTGGATTACGTGTCTTTCTGCCCGCGGCCCGAGGATCATCACGCTCTTAGACTGCAGTCGTCCTCCGAGGCCTGACACCCCCCAGCTTTCCCAGGTCCCCGGCGGGCGCGGGGACGCGGGTCCCTGTGTGTGGAGCAGCCTGGACAGCAGCTTCGGCCCATCCGCGTCCCGTCCTCAGAGCCGGAGTCACGCGGGCCTCCGCCTCGCTCCCGACACCCGCGCTCCGGCTCCTCGCCGCCTCCTCCTGACTCCGAGCCCCTTTCTCCAACCTTTGCTGGAGGCCTGAGCACCTTGCGACTTGTTCTTCGGTTCCAGTGGCTTTTCTTCTTGCGTTTCCCTCCTAAACGCAAGCAGCCGCTTTCGCTTCTCCTCTTGGCCCGTTTCTGTCCTTACTGTGTGAACTTCTGATCCCAGATGGTTTCCGCGTCTTCAGACGCTGCTGGACCAGGTCCTGCCGCCTTGGCCTTGCGGCTGCCCACCCAATGAAACCGCGTCGGGTGTGGCTGTGACTTCCCTCCTTTGCTCCTGGCCCCTAGTGTCTGTCCCCACGGTCCTGCAGAGGGGCAGGGCAGACACCCGGGGACCTGCGCTCACCTCCGAGGTGCGGACAGGGTTTAGCGCACACAGGGTCTCCCCTTCTGCTGGTTCTGGGTTGCTGGGGAGAAAGTGCCAGAAGGTGCTGCGATCCACCTGGGACGGCCCTTTGGCTCTCTTCAGGAACTCCCATGGATTTCCATCACCGCCTTCTGGGCCACCGTCTAGTCAGCACGGCTGCAGTAACCCGAGACTCGGCGGGGGTGCGCCTGGAGGCTGTGTGCCCAGGGACGGGCGGCACGGCTCCAGAGAGGGCCCGCGCCCTGGCCTGCAGACGGCCGCCTGCGCGCGTCCTCATATGGGAGATTCGAGTGCTGGCGCTCTTCTAAGGCACTGGGCCCTCGGCGCCCCACGCCCCCACGGCCCACGTGCTGGGGTCAGGTGTCCACAGGACTGTGGGGGACACTCAGTGCACGGCCAAGCAGACCGCTCTGCCTGGCCTGCTGCGCTCACGGCCGCCACACGCTTCCTCCTGCCCCTGCTGTGGGCGCGCTTGGCCCCTCCTGGCACACGGGGCCTGGGCTGTCCTGGAAGAGGGAGCCACGTAGTCGGGTTCACACCGTGTGTGTGGACGGCCGACGCCATGCCCGTCACCCAGATCCCTGCCTGTGACTCCCCACTCTCCTCCCGGGCAGGCAACCGTGTCCCCTGCCTGTCCCCACAGGACCAGCCGGCCCTCCGCTGTTCCCACTGCCCGTCCCCCAAGAGGGGGCCGCCACGCCCAGGCTCCATCCAGATCGTCCCCACCTGCGGTGCTGTCCCTTCCTGGGGGCAGGGCGCTGCCTCTACCTCTTGGAAAGACCAGACACCACACTCAGGACTGGTTTCGTTTTCCTTTATTTTTTTAAAAAAGCCCCTAAGTTCTATGGCTTCCAGGAAGCATGAGAGAAACGGAAGTGCCATTCTGTACACTCGGTGAAGCAGGACCCAGACGCACGGCCGCCCGCACAGCACCCGGGCCTCCAGGACGCACGCAGTCCCACGGGTGCCGCCCCCGCGCCTGCGGCCCAGCCGAGCGCCCGTCCCCTCGCTGGCCAGCGCCGCGGCGGACACAGGAGCCCACATGGGCCGCCAGGCTGGGGCGAGCGGGCCGCCCGGGGCGGGTCTGGGCGCAGCTCGGGGAGCAGGCACGGCTGGCCCGAGGGCCACGGCAGCCCAAGCTTTGGTGCAGCATTTTGGTTGGGGGCCGCCCACCCCGCCGTGCCCTCTGGCGCAGGGAGGCCCAGGCGGCTCGCCCCCGGCAGCGACGCCCGCAGCGCCCCCTCGAGAAAACGGCCTTTGGATCGAGGGAGACAAGCTGGACTTTATGACACCACCGGCGCCTCTACTCACTGCAACGGCGGCCGGCGCGCTCCGGGCGGACAGTTAGTGCTCTCGGAGGGGCGGCCAGACACGGGGGGAAGCTCGGCCCGAGTCTGTGAAGGGCGGCCGGGGGCGCGCAGCCCGGCGGCCACAGTCCACGTCCGCTGGGCCACGGCCGTGACAAGCGCCCTGAGGGCCGCGGCAGAGGGTCCAGAGACCGCCCTCGTCACTTGTGTCGCTGCAAGGATTTTCTCTTCCTTCTCTTGAAAAAACAGCAGCACCTGGAGGGACGGCGAGGGGCGGGAGGTGGGCCAGGGGCTCGGGGGGCAGGTGGCCCAGGGCGCCCCAGCCTCGGCCGCCACCTAGCCTTACTTGGTGTCGTCAGCCACCTCCACCTCGGCCGGCGCAGTGATGGGCGCGTTGGAGTGACCGGCAGTGGGGTCGTCGGCATTCAGCTCCCCGTTGGTGGAGTTCAGCGCCTGGGGGGCAGGGGGGCAACATGGAGTCACGTGGCCCCCGCCCGCCCCCGTCCGGGTCCTGGGCCCGGCCCCTCACCTGGTTTTTGCCGTGTAGCTGGGCTTTGTCCCGAGACTGAGGCTGCGAGGGCAGGTCGGTGTGGACCGTGCCGATGGGCGTCGGCTGCGGGGCACAGGACGCACGCTGAGGCCGCCACCCGCACCCCTGCTGCCCAGGGCCCGTGGCTTCACGACCAAAGTCCTGCCCCACATCCAGGGTCCCACCCCCACTTACCAGGGGCTCCCTGCACACCCCCCGGGTCGTCCCCGCCCACGTACCAGGGGCTTCCCGGCCCAGTCGTACTCATAGTCGAACACGAAGCCGCTGCGGTCGAAGAGGTCGGTGAAGAGCTTGCGCAGGTAGTCATAGTCCGGTTTCTCGAAGAAGTCCAGGCGCCGCACGTAGCGCAGGTACGTGGCCATCTCCTCTGCGGAGAGCGAGCGGCAGGCTGGGGCCGGCACAGGGCGGGGGTCCGGGGATGCACAGCGAGGGGCACGGGCAGGGCCGGGGGCCCGGGCAGCAGGGGCAGGGGGAGCGAGGGGCAGGGGGTACAAGGGGCAGAGGGCGTGGGGAGCAGGGGCTGGGGTCAGGGGATGCGGGTAGGAGGGGCAGGGGGCGTGGGGAGCAGGGGCTGGGGTCAGGGGGCGCGGGGAGCAGGGGTGGGGGGCGTGTGGAGCAGGGGCCGGGCCGGGGTGGGCCGGCTCACCTGGGAAGCTCTCGCACAGCACCTCGATGGGCGTGGCCCGCTTGGTGTCCCCGATCTTCTGGTAGCGCTCCTTGAGCGTGTCGGCCTGCGGGAGAGCGGTCAGCACCCGGCCGCAGAGGCCGCCCGGCCCACCCCCCGGCCCGCACCCACCTTGAGCCCCTGCCAGGGCAGGCTGCCGCGCAGGAAGTACATGAACATGTGGCCCAGCGCCTCCAGGTCGTCGCGGCGGCTCTGCTCTGCGGGGGGACAGCAGGTCAGCGCGGCCCCCGCGCCCCCCCCGCCCGGCCCGCGCGCCGCTCACCCTTGCCCAGGTGCGTGTTGATGCTCATGTAGCGCGCCGTGCCCGTGAGGCTCTTGTGCTCGCGGTACGGGATGTGCTTCTTGGTCTCGGGGTCGATGTACTCCTTGGCCAGGCCGAAGTCGATGATGTGGATGGCGTGCTGCCGCTTGCTGCCCGGCCGGCCCACCAGGAAGTTCTCGGGCTTCACGTCGCGGTAGATGAGGCTCTTGGTGTGCACGTACTCCATGCGCGTGATCTGGGGGGGCACGCGGTCGTCGCGGGTGGGACCCAGGCCACCCAGCCCCGCCGCCGCCCCCGCGCCCGCCGCGCCACCCCCTCCACCCCGCGCCCGCCGCCGCCGACCCCGCCACCCGCGTGCCGCGCACCAGCTGGATGGCGATCATGAGCACCGTCTTGAGCGTGAACGTGCGGTCGCACAGGTCGAACAGGTCCTCCAGGCTGGGCCCGAGCAGCTCCAGCACCATGGCGTTGTACTTCCCGCACGGGCCGAAATAATAGACCTGAGGGACGCCCTCTGCGGGCGGACGGACACTCGCTCGTGTGGCGCCCGCGCGCCCCCGCCCCACCCTGCGCGCCCCCCGCCCCGCGCGCCCCCCGCCCCGCGCGCCCCCGGTACCTGCGGCGCTGAGCTGCTTGTAGAAGCGGTACTCCAGGTGCAGCTGCGGCGCCCGGGACTTAATGGGCTCCTGCGGGCACAGGCGGCCGTCACCGGGGCACCGGCGCGCTCCTCCCCCAGCCCCGAGACCCCACCCCAGGGCTGCTGCGCGGGTGTGAGCGGGGCCCACGCGGCTGGAGGGGGCGGGGTCAGGGCCCCGACTCACCAATTTGATAGCTACGTATTCATTTGTATAGAGATTCTTCCCTGTGGAGGAGAGGCAGTCAGCTCGCAGGGCCCTCCGAGGGCCAACTCCTGTCCCCCAGCCCCCTGAGCTCGGCCCAGCCCGCCCGGTCTGCAAGGCACCCCGTGCCGCCGTGGGAGGCCCCCAGGGGCCCCGCACCCTCCTCTCTTGGCACCCCCACCACCTTCCTGCTGACCCCCCAGCACCCCACCCACCCCAGCCCCCAAAGTCACCCCGGCACCCCGCCCACCCCCAGGCCAACCCTGCCTCGGCCCACTCAAGGGGCTGCTCCCAACTCCTCTGCGGGGTCCTCCCCACCAGCGCGCCAGGGCCTCCAACTGTCCCATCTAAAAAAGGGAAAATAGAACAAAGACCCCGTGACCCCATGGCCCTTCTTCCGTTCCCGCTGCGGCAAAGCTGGAGGAGACTCGGCAGTGCCCTCCCCACCGCACTGCCCCAGATGCTCGGGAAGCCCCCCATGCGGGCGCCCCCACCCAATCTCCCCCAGGGCTGCCTGGTAACTTGACTGAGTCCGCTCGATGCCTTCATGTGGGACTCAGAGACTTGAGGTGGCAGACTGCAATCCTGGAGCCGCCCCCTACCCCCAGGGGACGCAGGCCGTGCCTCCTCTCCCCCGCCCCATGACTGTGCAGTGGGGGGCCCAGGACAGAAGTCACCAGGAGCTATGTTACACCCCCACACGACTCACTCTCCTCCCGCGCCCCTCGCCCACACTGGGACCCCGATGCAGGCCCCGGCCCAGCTGTGTCAGCTGAGACCCTGCCCACTCAGGAGGGCCCACGGCCGGCTCCCCAGGCGACAGAGCCGCACACCCAGGTGGGGAACCCGCGTCCCTCTCAGGGTGGAAACAGACGCGGCCGGGCCAGGCCTCCCCAAGCCCAGCCACCAGGACCCCCAGCGCCTGTAGAGAAAGAGCCTGCCCGCACAACCTCACGGAGCTGCCCCAGCACGAGCCCAGGGGTCTCCTGAGGTCCACTTTTCCACCTGTTATGGTCCCTAGTGTGGGCAGAGTGCCAGACAGTCCTGTCATCGCCCCTGGTGACCTGCCACGGGAGGCAGGGCCGCCCCAGGCCCTCGTATCATTTTCGGGTTGCCGTACACAGCGCTGTGCGCACATGCGCCAGTGCTCTGGTCCCGCAGCCCTCCCAGCGCCGTCCTGTGCAGCCTTTGTCCCGAGACTGCCTTCACCAGGTGCTGACCGCACGCACACAGCCCCACGCGGGTCCCCACTCCTCCAGGTGCTGCTGTTGTCAGGCCTGAGGGGGTCCACCGTGGGAGGAGGCCTCACCCACATCCACCCTGCTGCAGCGGGACAGTCCGGGTGACATGCGCTCGGGCCGTCCCTCTGTGGACGACCTCAGGTGGTGGCCAGGTCCCCCCGCCCGCTCCATCTGGTCCTGAGGCATCTGCGTCCGCACACAGCCAAGTCCGCCGGTGGTCTCCCCAGAGCCCTGCTGCAGCGCCATGGAGTCTGCAGACCTCAGGGGGGCATCCTACACCGACCCGCCCCTTCCAGGCGGCTGCTCGTGGTGCCCGTGGCTGGTGGCGTGGAGAGCCCGGGCGTCCTTCCTCAGATCCGGGCAGGAGGCACCAGGCGGGCTTGGCGCTCGGATGCCTGTTGACGTTTGTACATTTTTTCCCGACTGGTGGCTGCTGGGACAGAGAAACACAGCTGATGTTGTGCTGGCACAGGCAGCGCCCGCCGAGCCCTCCACCTCTGGCTGCTGATGGAGCCACCACCGGCCTCCACGCGCCACCACCGTGCATCCAGGGCCGTCCGCTGCTCCTCTCCCCATCTCTTTCCCGTCACGAGGACCCCGTTTCCTGCCCCTGCCTGGATGGGGCGCGGGGGTGCCCAGTCTCTGCGGGGACCGCAAGGCCCTCAGGCGCCTGTCAGCAGGGAAAGCCAGCTCGCTTCCAATCCTGGTTCCTGGGTTTGACAAAGACCGAGGTGCCTCACGTGTTCCCCCAACGCTTTCTCAGGGGAGTTTCAAACGCACAGCACAGCCAAACCCTCACCGCCTGGATCACACCATCGGCTGTTCACCGTGTCTGTTCCGTTGCTGATATATCTGCACGTCCGTCACCCGTCAATCTCCTGCTCTTAGACAGCAGCCCCGGCCCCGAAACACTCCAGCCAGAGACCGAGTTCAGTGCGTCCTCATGGTCCCCTCCTTCCCTCGGGGGGCGCCACGTCCCTGGGCAGCGCGCACGTCGGAGCGCACACCTGTGAACCTGGACCACCCCCTCCCATCATGACAGAAGGTCATCGCCCCTCCAGGTCAAGGCCCACCGTCTCCTCCGGGAGGGCCCCCAGGGTGAACCGCCGGCACGCGCTCTCCTCCCTGGCTCCTGTCCCAGGGCCCAGTGCGGTGGAGATGCCCCGTGCTGTGGTGTGCCCAGGGCTCATTCCTGTTCCCGGCTGGGCGGCATCGGGACATACCCCATGTGCAGGGGACGCCTGGTGGTCTCAGGCATTCCCTTACAGCAGAGCTGCTCTGATCGGTGCCAGACGGGCCATCGTCCGTCTGCTCTTGCGAAGCGTCTGTTCCAACCTCTTGCCCGCTTTTAGTTGGGGCGTCTGTCCTTTTACCATCGCATCCTCATCCGGTCGGTCCCCTGGGTACCAGTGCTTTGCCAGCTGGGCTCTGACGGCAGCACCTCCTGGGCCATGGCTCGCCCGTCCAGGCTCTGACGGTGCTGACAAGCAGACGCGCTAAACGGTGCCCGAGTCTAACCGATCCTTCACGGTGCCTGGCGCTTTCATCCTGTGTCTTGAAGACGCTTCGTGCTTTGAGCTCTGGGAGACCCAATCCTTGGAGTCCAGCCCGAGGTTGAAGGGAGCGTGTGTGCGTGTCTGTGGGCACATGTGCGTGCACGCATCTGAGGTCTGTGGGTTTACAGGCTCCGGCACTGAGAGCCTCAGTGATGCCCGTGTCGCTGTTTCAGCTGAGCAGGCGGAAGGTGAGCATCTGCAGGACCTCAAAGAGCAACTCCCCAGGGCCCGTGCGCAGACGGGAGGTTCTGGGGCCGCACGAGGCGGGAGGACGCTGGAGCTGCAGCCGCCCAGAGCGTGGAGGCCTCCTGAACCCGCTGACACGCCACCAGGAATCCAGGAAGGCCACACCCTGGGGATGGCAGCTCTAGCCCTGGGGGCATCTGCTCTCAGCTCCCGAGCGGGGCAAAAACCAGTCCCAGACGGAGTCGAGACCAGTCGGCAGGACAAAGCTCAACCCAGACCGAACGCATGGTGCCACACTGCCCAACGCACGACGGAGACCACCAGACGCGTGAGCGCGGGGGACAGGGGAGCAGGACGAGCAAGAACACAGTCAGAGCACCACGGCCGCAAGCACTCGAGGATTTCAAGAGAAAGGTCCAGAGGGAAACGGGAGTCAAATGAAGAGAAAATACGACGTGTGAAAGGAGAAATCCCCGGGTGGCTCCCACCAGACTACAGTGCAGACAGGAAGAAAGGGGACCCTGGAGCAGGGCACGAACACTGTCCAGGCTGAAGCGAGAGAAAAGGGGCTGCACAAGGGGCCCGAGCGACAGCGCCCGCTGCCTGCCTCCGTGCAACGAGGGTGGAGGAGCAGAGAGCAGACCGAGGCGGGCAAACATCTGAAGAGATAACAGGTAAAGTTTCCCGAGTCTAATGAAAAAGCGTGAATACCACTGAAAAAGATTCAAGAAGCTCCACGAACCCCAAGCAGGATAAACAGAGAAAACCACCACCAAGCAAGGCAGCATGGAGATTTAGAACTGAAGATAAAGAAAAAATCCTCAAAACAACCTGAAAAAGACATGAAACACAATGTTGCTCAACATCTGTCAGCAGAGAAGTGCAAACAGCTCACGTGAGACACACTCACAGCCGCTGACACGCCCAGACAGGGCGGCCTGACCCCAGGGCTGGCGGGACGTGGAGCCCAGCGCTCCGGGCGCCCACAGCACTTCAGCGCGGCCAGCGGCTGCGGGGACGGGCCTCGGGCTTCTCCTAGGCACGGCCCTCCTCCCGACCCCACGCTTCAACGAGGACACGCGACCGAGACCCAGAGAACGATGCTGAGCGTGGTCTCATTCACAGCAGCCAAACCTGGGCGTGGCCCAGCGTCCCCGAGCAGGAGGGCGGACAGTGAAAGGCACTCAGTTGACACACGGACAAAGCAATGGGGCAACCACGACTAGCACCATGACAATGTGGCAACTCTCAAACCACACCAAGCCGCAAGAACACGCGCCCCAGAGTTAGGAAACGTCTGAAATAAAAGCAAGCCTCCCAGGGCCCCCGATGCACACGCGCTCGTCTGTCTACACAGACTTGCTCTGTCCAGGCTGCTGCTCCCGATGCCCAGGACGGGGCCACGACGGCCGCTCAGGCCATACAGGGACCCTCAGGCTGCAGGTCAGTTCTGGGCCTGGGGGGAGTGTGTGTGTGCCCACGTGTGTGCGAGCATATGTCTGTGTGCACACGCACGTCCTAAGGAGCAGCAGGGCCAGGTCAAAGAGGCGCCATCCAGGACAAGCTGAAGAGTGGCCACTCTGCCGGGCAGCCGGGCTGGGCTCTGGGGAGGGTGCCGTCTGTCTGGCGCCCACAGCCGTCTCCATCACTGACCGTGACAGCCCTGCGTCCCTCCCGCAGGCAGACAGAGCTCGGGCCCCCGCCCTCGATGGCCTTTTAGCTCAGGAACCCCAAGCCTGGCTCGCCCCAGCCCCGAGCCAAGTGCTGGACTTGTAGCCACACCTGGACCCCCAGGGTGGCCCTCTGTGTGTGGGCCCAGACCCCTTGGAGTTTGGGGGGGACCGGGCTCCCGCACAACCTCCTCCTCCTGGGGTAGGGGACCCCACACACGTACCTGTGCTCCCGGTCCCGACAGTCTGGGGGTCTGTCTGCGTACGGCTGTGCCCCCAGGCAGCCCTCCCCCGACCCCCCGAATGCGAATGAGCAGGGCTCACCTAGCCGGAGCTCCCCGAAGTTGCCACAGCCTATCTTCTTCCCGACCCGGAAGTTGGGGCCCACCATCAGGACCCCTGAGCTGGTCCCCGAAGTCCGGACGCCGTGGCTGGTCCGGCCGCCGGCCTTGGACATTCTCCGGCCCTCCTCCGATTCCCCTTTCCCTCCTTTCTTGTCAAAATCCATAAGTTTGTGGTACCCTGGCCTCTCCACGGTGACTCTGCTGCCGTGCAAATCCCGGGTCTGTGGAGACGGGAGGTCGCGGGTGGCTCTCCAGGGCTAGCACACCATGGCGGCCGGCGGACCCCGGCTAGTGAGACGCTGGCGCTCGCGAGGGCCAGGCCGCGGCTCTCATCTCGGTGGCCTTGGGGCTGTGCGCGGGGGGAGGACACATTCTGCTGACAGGTCTCGCCGCCTCAAATCTCGTGGCTCCCGGCTGGCGGAGAAACAGAGGCAGAGATTAGTAGGTGTGATGCCCCCCATGGTGCTGCGAGACCTGGCATGCAGCCCAGCAGGGGACCCGGGGGACGGGGGAGCGCAGCGTTAACTGAGGGAGACACCACAAAGGGGCTCCTGCGGTGAGACAGCATTCTGGAAAGAGCTCTGAAGGCACGAGAGCGACCGTGACTTCCTGGGGCACAGAGAACAGGTGGCTGAGGCCCTCGTGAAGCCCCACGTCAAGGGGGGGACACTCCGTCGTGTGACCGCCACAACACAGCTCAAGGACGACAGTGCTAGGACGGGTAACGCCAATCGAGTGAGAGGTCCCAGAACCCTGGAGCCAGGAGGGGGCCCCAGGCCTGGCGCAGAGACACTAGGGGTCAGCCCGCCACAGCCCCCTTCCCCAAGCCACAGCGCCGCTCAGAGGAGGAAAGATGACCAATGGCAGAGCAGAGTCCCTGGGGACCTCCAAGTTGTCCCCTGAATCTGGGACGTCCAGGAGATGTGAAAGGCCCCGGGCCTAGTTCCAGGAGCCTGTGACCCTGTGGTCAGCCGGGTGACTGGCCGCAGTGGCAAGAGCAAGCCTGGCAAAGGGTGACCGGGCAGGAAGGGGCCGCAGAGAGGATGGCGGGTGCCCGAGCAGCCTCCCAGGACGCAGGGAGGGGCAGACATCCCAGCAGGGCTGGGCACAGCGTGGGCACCCAGGGCCTGCCCGCAGCCCTGGCTCCCTCCCTCGACCCATCCTGAGCCCACAAGCTCTCCCCAAACCTAGTCCCCCCATCCCAGCCAGTCACCCCACTCAAATCAACCAAGAAGTGCCCACCCAGACGTCGAAACGGAGCGCTGGGGATGGCAATGGGGACATGAGAGTGGGGCCTGAGAAGCAAATGGAGGACAGAGCCCTCTGCTGGCCCTGGGCTCCTGGGAGTGAGGGGGTGGGGCTGCTCCACAGAGGGGATCCCCGCCACACGTGCAGAGAGACATGGGACCACAAAGTAGAAAGGACCCGGGGCGTGCACGCACTCCTGCACTCCCCCACACACGCATGCACACCACGCACACCCCACACGTGGTACACGCCCGCCCCGGCTCGGCCGCCCACGCAGACTGCCCACCTCCTGGCGACTGGCTGAGGCTGGGTCCCGTCGCGGCCACCCGGCCAGAGCACAGGCTCACAGCGGGCAGACCCCGCGCCGTCCAGGCGGGCGGGGGCCCAGGGCTCAGGCAAAACCTCACGGTGCTGAAACCAGGGTGACTCGCTGGCCTTTCCCAAGGACGACAACAAGCCGTGCGGACAGGTCAGCCCCAACAAGAAGCACCGCACAGGCCTGGCCTGGCGGGCCCCTGGGCCCGGCTCCAACGCTGCAGGCGCTCCCCTAGGCGGCCCTTCCTGGTGAGCTGCCAACCCAACTCCCAGGTCCCCCACTGACCCTGGGGTCACTGGGATCGGCCGCCACAGCGCCTGCCCATCTGGACACGCCTCAGTGCCCTCCTGGCCATCCCCATCCAGCACAGTGGCCAAGCGTCCGGCCCACCCCAGCCCGAGAACAGCACCTTCCATGGCGTACAAAGGACACGCTAGTCACCAGGCTCAAAGCAGAGACGCCCGGGCCAGCTCAGAGTGGACCCCGTCCCGGAGCCCCCGCTCCCCGTGCGTCTCCATCTCCCTGGGCTCCGGGGAGGCCCCGTGTGAGGACACAGCCCTGCGCTCCCTGGGGCCTGGGACAAGCCCCGCCCACGGGGGGGGCGGGCGCTCCCACTGGAGGGCGAGGTGGCTGCGAACCAGGAGCCTGGGCCGAGGTGGCGGCAGGGAGCAGGCCGCAGGCTGCCCACTCGCAGCTGTCCTGGAATTTCAAGAGAGGGGCCAGGCCACCTCCCGACCTGTGACCCATCACCTGTGGGGACTGTTTGCTGTTGGGAATTTGGGAGTTGACCGCGTGCAGCGGCAGTACAGATGAAAGTACGTAAACTTACATAAACTTACAAGGAAATAATTACAATAAAACAAAGGTAATAAACCCTGGACCCCCCATCGCTTCACTGTTGGCCACTTTATCTACGTCCAGGGTCTTCTCCATCCATCCCCTCCGGGTGAGACACATGGACAGTGACACACTGCTCCTCGTGGTGCCTTCAGCCCCAGGGACGGTCCACCCTCGGAAGCCGGCAGAGCTGCAGGTCCCGGCCCGTCCCCGCCCTGTGGGAACCCCAGTGAGGCGGCTGCCACGATGGCAGGCGATGGGGAGCGGGCCGCAGGGGTGCCGTCCGGATGCGAACAGCACTGAGCCCGCAGAGGCTGCTCCCAAGTGGGGTCTGCGGCCTGTTTCAGGTCTCAGTCTGCACAGGAAGACCTGGAACCCAGGCTGGTCACCAGCGGGAGAATCTGGCCATCAACCCAAGCTTCCTGAGAACCACGGGCTCTCCGTGTCCACGGGCGCCGCGTGGTTCGCTGACCTGTAACGCGTGTGCACTGCGAGTCACGCCGGGCTCAAGCGCCGCTCTTCTCGAGGAGCTTCCGGTGCCCCAAGTCCCCACCCTTGAGGGGACGGGTAGCCTGGCGAGGAGTCAGCACGTGGACCTCTGCCAGCTAAGGGGCTTCCTCCCCTCTGGGCCAGGGGGCACTTGGAGGACCCAGCCCCAGACTCGCGTGCTCCACCCCACTGCATGTGGAAGTGACCTGGGGCTTTCAGTCAGGAAGGGGTGGGGCCTGGCCTGCTTCGGGGCCATCACTCAGGTGGGCACTGGTGACCAGGGGGGTTGAGATGAGAAGGCACCAAGGGCATGTCTGCCAGGAGCAGGGGCTAGACAGGGCGGGGGGAGGGGGGCCTGTGGGGATCCCCACCTGCCGGGCTCCATCGATGGCACCCGCCACGCCACTGGGCACAGCCTGGAAGGCCTGAGGGGGACAGGGGCCTCGGGACAGCGGCCAGGAGGGAACATGAGGCGGCTGGGCCAGGGGTCGCGTGCACCTGGAAACCCCACGAAAGCCTCCAAATGCGCCTGTGGCGTCGGCTGCAGGCGCATCTGCGCAGACAGGCCTCAACCTCCAGCTGGCTGTTCAATACCAACCCTCCTCGCGTCCTCCCAAGCCCCCAGGCCGTGTCCCGGGGTGAGGCCCACAGGGCACATCTGGGGTGCAGCGGCCGCTGCTACAAAGGACGCCCAGCACTTTCCTGCGCCGAGGGTGGGAGGCCCACGCTTTTGTGTCTGAGTCCCTGGCTCATTGCCGTTTACATCAAGGAAATAGAAACCCCGAACCACACGACTCACCCTTTCAAAGGGGACGGTTCAATGGCTGTTACTGAACCATGGTTTCTATCAGCAGAGCTGGGCAACCAGCAGTTCCAGAACATTCCATCACCCCAAAAGCAACCCTGTCCCCATCAGCAGCCACTCCCACTCTCTCCTTCCGGACCCCCCTGGAGCTGAAAATCCACGTTGTTTCTCTGGATTTGACTCTAAGCACCTCACGTGAGTAGATCTCATTTGTCCCCCGGTGTCTGCTCCTCTCCCCGAGCATCGTGGGTTCAAGGTCCGTCCAGGTGCAGCCATGCCAGGGCCTCACTCCTCTTCAGGGCTGCGTCCCGTTCCAGCGTGGATGGACCACATCTGCCCATCCACTCCCCTGGGGAGGGACCCTGGCTTGTTGCCACCTTGGGGCTTCGGGCCTCAGGCTGCTGTGGACACTCATGCACACGTCTCTGCGTGGACCTGTGCCTTCACTTCTCCTGGGCGCGTGCCTAACGAGGGGAGTGCCACTCAGACGGGACGCTCTATTATGTGTGAGGAGCCTCGAGCTGCTCTTGCATTGACACCATCTCCCGGTCTTGCCCACTGCGCCCGCGGCACCGAGGGTGCAGCTGCGCGGCCTCCAGCCCTTCCTGAGGTCTGGCTTGGTCACGGCCGTGCCAGCGGGCACAAGCTGATGTCTCGCTGTGGTCCTGATCGCACTCCCCGCAGCTCTCGCTTTACTTCTGGGCACGTGGCTGCTCCGCTGCCCCGACAGAGCCCCAGCCCAAGCCAGAAACGAGGGGCGGCCAGGCACGTTCATGTGAGGAAGTGACGGTGGCCGCACAGAAGACGATGAGAAGGAAGCCAGCAGGGGACAGCCACGGGGGCCGAGGGTCTTCCATGGGGGGCAGGACCCAACCACACAGGAACCTGTGCACACGGTTCAGCTCTGGAGCCACCGAGAGGGCCAGACAGAGCAGGCACGGGCGGGAGGCTGAGCTCCTCAAAACAGCAACCAGCTTGGGCGGGATCTTCGCAAAAGATGCCTGTGCTGGTAACTTTTTTTTTTTTTTGAGGAAGATTAGCCCTGAGGTAACATCTGCTGCCAACCCTCCTCTTTTTGCTGAGGAAGACTGAACCAGAGCTAACATCCATGCCCATATTCCTCTACTTCATATGTGGGATGCCTACCACAGCATGGCTTGCCAAGCAGTGCCATGTCCGCACCCAGGACCCGAACCAGCGAACCCCGGGCCGCCAAAGTGGAACGTGTGAACTTAACCGCTGCACCACTGGGCCGGCCCTGTACTGGTAACTTCTAAAGGCAAAAAGCCGAAGGCTTGGCCCTGTCCACTCTGTAGAGGCTCGCGCACAGTGACCCCAAGCCTCTCCTGTTCCCGGACCAGACACCTGGACACACAGCTCTCATTCCTCAGAAAACAGCCCAATTCCAGCGAAGGGTCACTGGAATCTGCATCCCACCCCCCGGAGAGACACGCAGAGTGGCTTCCAGCGGATTCTTTCCTGCCCGAAGACAATTACAAACACACACATGTACAAGCACGCGCCCAGATGCGCAGACACCCATGCACACAAAGGCATATTCGGAAAACAAAGACACATGAGAGGTGGATGTGAAACCCGTGTGCATTTCAGACACTATGAGGAGAGCCCTGGTGCGTGTACTCCCGCGCCCCTCCATCCGCACTCTCCTGGGGCCAGGCACACCCACCTGCCCCCGGCAGGACCACAGGAAGCATCTCGCACAGAGCCGCCATCTCGGGGACGCACACAGAAGGGGCGTGCTGGACGGTCCCCACGCAGGCGGGGCACAGCGGGGACAAGTGAGGACAGAGGTGTGGTCTCTGCCCCGGGCCTGGCGTCTCTGCCTGACAGGAGGATCTCTCCTGTTCACAGGAGACCGTCCCCTACACCTGAGATCACACCGACGCATGACGGGGGTCGCCTGGTCACTGGAACAGGGTTGGGGCAGACGGGGGCGCAACTCCGGAACCATGAGATCAGGCAGCGTTCACGCTGTGAACAGAGGTACTGGGAGGTGGCCCAGGGCGCACATGCTGCCAAGTCCTACTTCCCGGCAGTGGCTGTGCCCTGTGGTCCCCTCTGCAGGCAGAGACACTCGAGTCTGGGGTTCAACTGTGTGCACTGCCTTTTATGGGCAGGAAGGACCAACACCGTTCTGCCCCACAGTACGCTCGAGAAGCCCCTCGGGGGTCCTCACTTCCCTCCTGGGCAGTGGCCCCACCTGCTTTCAGGTCAAGGCGGGAGGTGCTCTTGGCCCTGCAACCCGAAATCTGTCGTCGTCTCCGCCCGGCCCCATGCCAGGGCACAAACCCCTCCCGTGCCCCTGCAGGGGGCCCTGAGGGCCAGGAAGCTGCCACACCTCATGCCCCCGGCTGGTTCTGGGGATCCCACGAGTCCACATCCTCGCGCCAGCTCCCTGTGACAAGGCCTGGGGTCTGGCAACTCTCTCCCCGAGGAACCCTCTTGCGGCCACCTTCAACGACCCTAGTACAGCGGTGGCCTCCGGCATTTATGGGGCACCTACACATGCTCGGAGTCCGGCAGATGCCCTCCACACACCCTTGACTCCCCTGGCATCCACTCCACCTCCGTGTTCAGAGGAAGAAACTGAGGACCAGGGCGGCCAGGCGCCCACGGCACTCCACCCTGCTCTGTAGCAGCCCCGCTCTCGTGGTCTCACTGACCGGAAGAGGGACCTCCACCCAGCAGAGACGCACTTTTATAGACACACTTCCAGCTGCCAGCGGAGGGGCTCAGAGGAGGCCCCTCAACAGAGGACACATGTGACGGGGCATGGGGAGAGGACCGGCCCACACATGGTCTGAGAGCCCGGGCACAGCTGACTCGGAGCAGTGGCTTGGTGCGCAGTGTCGGGCCCCGTGGGCAGCACACAGCCAGCACCCGGGTGTGAACCGGAGAGATGCTCACATACGTACGCCCCACCTCAGGTCCCTCGGCCCACATGTCTGCCCCCACCAGCCCCTTATGACAGGAAGCGCCCGCGGGCGCCGCCTGTAGGGCCAGCAGGCACCAGGGAGGCAGGCGAGGGGCCCTGGACCCTGACCCCTCCCAGGGACGGCCCGAGGATGCCAACCCCTGCTCGGCCCCCAAACCAGAGTGGCCTCCCCCATTCCCAGCAGGCCACACACTCGAAATGGCTCTAGAAGTGACGACCCGGCATGCCCTGGGTGTGCTCCCCGCCCCCCAATGGCTACACAGGGCCTTCTGGGTCCTCTCCTGGGACCCTCTCAAGCCAGACAGGACCTGTGGGGGACAGCAAGAGCGAGTCACATGCTGACCTATGGGGAGCGGAGACAACAAGGAGGGGCCGATGGGGGCCAGGACTAGAGCCAAAGGCCGGCCTGGGAGGTGACGGGTGCCCCGCCCGCACACCTGGGTGGAAGCTCAGACTGAGACCTGAGTGGAGGGAAGTGTTTGATGTCAGCCAGCTGGGCCCAGGGCTAAAAATACCCACAGTGGGGAGGTGGCCCCCCATGCCTCACTCAGCCCTAAAATAAACCTGGGCTCAACCCAGCCAACACGGCCCCCAGTCCCATCCAGAGCCCTCCCCGACGCGGCCAGGCCCTCCCGGGGAGTGGGCTCGACTCGGCCCTTGTGCCAACCTAACCTCCACGTCAGGACGTTCCCACCCACCCCCACCTGCTGGTCCAGGCCGTGGCTGACCGCTGGCCAGTCTGCAGGCAGCTGCCGTCCCGCCCGTGTCTACACTGAGCGCATCTTGCAAAGACTGCCCCGTGGCCAGGGCCGCGTTCCCTGCAAGCGCCCTCCTCAGCTGTTACCTGCCGTGTTCTTTTTGGGGTCCTCCATCTTGTCAAGGCCAGGGGCCAGCTCCCCTGGCAGAGGCCCCAAGGACCCCCTTCTCTGCCCGTCTCCACTCAGTGATGTCACAGTCCCTGGGCTGACATCACTGGCACATCCCCAGCCCAGAGCCGGGAAGAGGCTGGAGGCAGAGGTGGGGCAGCCTCCCTCCCGGGAGCCCTCGTGGGCTGCCCAGCACACGGCGGACACGGTCACCAGTCCCAACTAACACGCGCCCAGACTCAGGTGCGATCCCGGTGTGGCCCCTTCTAGGCAACTCTGGACACACACGTCCCTCCCCTTAGCCCCGCTCTGTCCCAGGAGCTCCTCCCAGGATTCACCAGGGCCGGGGATATGGCCACCACACCCCACCTGGCCGAGGGCATGGGTAACGAGTGGAGCAGGCCAGGTGTAGCGAGGAGGGGCGTGAGGTCGCCTCTAAGTGCCCAGGGGGCACAGACCCCAGGACGGGCTCAGCAGCTGGCACAAGCTGGCCGCGGCCCCCACCATGCCCTGAGAGGGCACACGAATTTCCTGCCGTGAGGACGGAGCTGGTGTGGACGACGGGACTGTCGGTCACAGTGCCCACTCACGAAAGGCGCACCAGGCGGACGAGATGTGCCGATGCTCTGGGGAGAGGGCCGAAGACTTACAGGGGACGGGCCACCTCAGGGCTACCTGGGCAACATGCTGTCAACCGGCCCAGCAGTGTGGGTGGAGCCGTGCACGTGCCAGGTCATCTGTCTCGGTCTTTGGTGTGGGCTGTGTCCCCAGAAAGACACGCCCCAACCCCGGAGTCTGGGAATGCGACTTCGTTTGCAAATGAGGGTGGGCCCTAACCACAACAGGTGTCCACACAAGGAGACAAGAGACATGCAGGAAGAAGCCATGTCGTGACGGCGTGAGACTGGAGGGACGCGGCCACAGCCCCAGACTGCCGGCATCCTAGACGCTGGAAGAGGCGGCAGCAGCCTCCCCGGAGCCCCCAGAGTCGGGATGGGGGGAAGGGGGGCTTCCCAGGGCTGCTCTCGATGGCCCCGGGCGTCCACACAAGGAATGTCACAGGAAGTGGCCCGGCCCAGAGGGGCCCGAGGACCCATGGCACCTGCCTGCCACATGGGGTCCCAATGGGGTCCCGGGACGGAGGAGGACACCAGGGGACTGAGGAGTGTGAGGAAAGCGGGGCCCCAGGTTCATGAAATGCACCAGCCCCGGCTCAGCGCCGGGAGCATGTCCGGCTCCAGCGTGCGGCGTGAGCAACGGGGGTCTCCGAGCTGCCTTCCCGCCGTCTCTGTGACTCCAGAACTGCTCTGAGATAAAGGCTGTTTAAAAAGAACCAAACCTTCCCCTCCCAATCCGCCCCCCAGCCCCAGCGTCGCCCCGCGAGCCGGCCCTCCGGGCTCCCAACACCCCTGCGCAGCGTCCCTGCGCCCACTCACTGCCCGCAAACTCCTTGAGGATGCAGCACCTTCTGTCACGGCACAGGCAGGAACGCCAAGACTGGGGACCAAGCGAAACAGAGCCACAGACACGGAAGACGGGGCAGAGCCGCAGAGGAAACACCGCCTTACAGACGAGCATCTGACGATGACGCGAGTGAACATGGCTGCTCAGCCCGCCAGAGCCACAGGACGGCTGGCGCACAGGGGGCAGCTCACAGGGCTCCGCTGTCAGCCTCAGGGCCCGCCCAGCCTCTGCGAGGACCACCCGCACAGCCACATGGCTGCCAGGGCTGCCACAGCCATGCTGGGGCCACCGTGCCCCGCCCTGTGCGCAGCTGACAGCAGCTGCGCACAGGGAGAGGAAGCGCACACGGAGAGGAAGCGCACACGGCGCAGCCCCAGAGCCTGCCCTGCAGGTGGCGGGGGCCAGGAAGTGGTCGCCCAGCTCTTTCTGGCTCGGAGGAGCGGAGGCGGGCGGGGAGACGACCTGGGACGCCCCTCTCCCCCTTTCCCACCCTGGAATCCTCTTTCCTCCCTCCCACCGAGCACGTGCCACCTTCGAGATGACAGCACCCAGCAATAGTGGGGACACGGCAGGGAAGGGGGACGCCCTCCACGCATCCGCCTGGCCGCCCTTGGGAGCAAGGGCTGCTCCTGTGGGCATGGGCCCAGCCCCACCCCCGCAGAGCTGGCGAAGGCGAGGGGTGGCTGCTGGTGGATGCAGGTGAGGGGACCCAGGAGGCAGGACACAAAAGGCCCCCAAGCACCGGCAAACAGGCCCATGCACACGGCAGAGGACACTGCCCCTGTTCCCCAGTTTTCCTGGGGTGGGCTGAGCATCCCCCACAGGGGCCCGGTCCTCTCAGCCCTGCCCAGGGGACCTGACCACCTGCAGGAGGTGGGCAGGGGCCCGGCCAGCTCCCTCGGGGTGACATGTCCCCCAGAACTGGGCACAGCATTGGACAAGGGACGTTGGCAGCCTTTCTCAGGGTGAGGAGGGCGGCGGTTGAGTCAACACAGGCAACACCGAGGCAGGCCCTCCTGCAAGAGGCGCCCAAGACGCCAGGCACCATACTCCCCTCCCCCCACCGACGGCCACCCTCCCCTCTGGCTCAGTTCCCCATCCTGAGCCGCCCTCGGCACTCCGACAGGCCCCTCCTGCCCAGAGGTCCCCACACACAGGCCTCACTTCCCCTCCAATGGCAGAATCCTCACCTGCAATTCAAGGAAGCGCCTGCTTTGGGACTGGAGGGCTGTCACCTCACCTGGAGGCCGAGCTCGGGGCCCGAGGGACGGGGGGGGGGGGGGCGGCGGTGACTCTGTTGGCCGGGGCGCAGCCCGGGGTGGTCTGTTCGCTCCACTCAGAGGAGGCCCGAGGCTGCTCCCACAGGAGGCGGCTCCACGGCAGCGGCTGGTGCTGCTGACGGACACACGGGTGTGTTGGCGTCTGGAGGAGTCTCACTGCAGCGCGAACGGTGCCCAACACTCGGAACCTGACTTTTCAAAAACGTCCTTTACTCTTTGCTGAAACGTTTGTTTTCTTCATGTGCACGGGTGGGTTTTGCTACTTAAAACACCAAGAAAGCAGGGTGGTTTTCTGGTCTCATGGGCTGGGGGCGCCTGGTCCTGGGGGGCCTGTCGGTCACTCTAAGACTCTGGACATACCTGCTCAGAGGAGCGCGGGCGAGGAGGCTGAGGGTGCCTGGCCCCAAAACTCGCCATGACCGAGGCCCAGAGGCTGGCACGTCTGTCTGTCTGTACAGGAGCCCCGTGCCCGGCACATGCTCAGAACTCCTGGTTTTCTAGAAAGTGCAGGGCAGCAGGACGGCGGGCTCCGGAAACCAGCCAGCGTTCCTGGACTCTGACGAGGCGGAGAAGCTGGGATACAGGGTCAGGAGAAACCTCAGCCCAGGAGAAGCGATGCGAGGAGACGCCAGGATGCAGCCGCTGGAAAAGCGTCCGCAGCAGGGATGTGAGGAGACGGGACCCTCCCCCACGGCAGTGGGGACAGAAATGGCACAGCCACCCTAGAAATCAGTCAGCGGCTCCTCAGAGTTCATCGCAGAGACGCGGAAGGGCCCGGCAGCCCCACTCTTCAGTGTCCATCCAAGAGAACCGAAACGCACGTCCACACAAGACCTGCACACGTGTGTTCTCAGCAGCGGGACTCACAATGCCCAAAGGTGGAAACACCCCGAGTGCCCACCAGTGGACGACGGGTCCACACACGTGTCCACCCACACGCTGGAACATGATGCAGCCGTGAAGAGGAGCGAGGCCCTGACAGAGCTGCACAAGGACGGACCTGCACACACCACGTTCAGGGAGAGAAGCAGACACAGAAGGACACATGGCGTGTGACCCCATGGACGGGAAATGTCCAGAACAGGCAGCTCCACAGACAGAGAGCAGGCTCGTGGGGGCCAGGGGCTGGGGAGGGGGTGGGGGTGACTGCTGGTGGGGACGGGGCTTCTTTTGGCGTGGCGCAATGTCCTAGAACTAGACAGAGGTGGTGGTTGCACAGGTCCTCGAAGGTGCTGAAAACACCGCGGGACACACTTCACTGACTCTCATGGTCTGTGAATCGCATCTCAACTACAAACCGTGGAGTGTGTGTTCTCCCGACACAGCAGTCCCACAGAACTTGAGAGGGAGGCTCTGGCCGGGCCTCCCTCCGAGCACATGGCTCATCCCCGTGCAGATCAGAGCCGCCCGCATGCTGGGCCCGTCGGGAGAGCCTCGGCTCCTGCTCCTGGGCCCTGTCTAACCGACGCCGGCCTCCACGACAGATGCTGCCCGTAAACATTCCGGAGGCACCAAGGGGTGTGTGTGCACAGGAGGCAAAAGACAGCGAGTGGCGAGACGCTGGGGAGGAGGAAGGGCTGACTCCCACTGCCCACGGGAGAACTCGAGTCCCACCCACGAGCTCGGACCTTCCCCACGGCCCTGCCAAGGCCCCCAGCACCCAGGTCAGGCTCAGTCCCTGGGCCGTGGGCACCATGCCCACGCAGCACACCACAGTGCTCTCAGACCCGGGCAGGCGACAGCATAGGTCATCTGTGCGCACACGCAGCTCCACCTCAGGAGGCCCTGGGCACACTACAGGCTGCCCAGCCCGGCTGGGCCCCACCTCCGGCCAGACATGCAGCAGGACAGCCCCTCTCTCCCAAGGAGCAGGCGGCACCCCGACTCTCCATGTCACACCTCGTTCCTGGCCACCCAGAGCCCCAGCGGGCCAGCGCTGGCCCAGGGTGCTGAATGGAGCAGATAAACACAGGGCGCCCAGCACAACACGGAGTCTCAGATAACCAACGGATCACTTGGCGCATGGGCGTCCCACGCAGTGTTCGGGACAGACTAGCAGGAAGCAATTTTCAGTTGTTCGTCTGAAATTAAAACCTAGCTGGGGGCCCCTCGCCTTCACCCGGCCACAAGGACACGAAGTTGCCCAGCTCCCGGGCCCTCGGGCCAAGGCGCGGGCGGGAGCCGGGGCCACAGGCACAGGGAGCTGGATCGACCCCCCACAGGGCTCACTGGCCAGGGCGCGAATGGTTTCTACGCAGTTCTGTATATTTCCCAAAGCCAAGCATTTCCAAAGGAAACTTAGCTTCCAGCTGGGGACGAGCTGCGGTGTCAACGCACACCCAAACGAAAGAAGCGACCAGCCACCTCAGTGACAGTCTCGGACGCCGACCACACGTGTAAGCGGTCAGGTTCTGTATGCACCGAGATGAATAAAACAAATTTCACCTGCTGCTTTTTGCATTTTAACGAGGCTACTGCATACTGTCAACCACCCACGCAGCTTGAGTCCTGTTTCCATGGGGCCATGGGCCAGCTGCCTGCACCGCTGGGGTCTGGAGTACCTGCTGCCCCCGCCCCCCCGCCCCCCAAAAACACTCAGCAGCATCCACAAGCAGGCTGCTGAGCTGGGTGCCAGAGTAACCATTACAGACGGGGGTCTGTGGCCCGAGGCGGGAGAGGTGCCTGGCACACCCCGCAGCTCGCCTGAGCGAGGGGCACAAGCTGTAGGGCGCGCCAGGACAGGCCAGCTGGACTCCAGTTTGGAGGAAGGACTGCGGAGTGCCCGCCCAGCTCTTTGCTCTCCGCAGACCAGGGGAATGGCATCCTGATCAGCTCCCCGTCCCCGGCCTGGGGCAGAGGCGTTCCCACAGCCGGGCGCCCCAACCTGCCAAGGCAGTCCCGACCCACAGGCAGCAGGTGTAACTCCCCCCACAGCCTGGAGCCCCGGGATGAAACCAGGAGAGAGCCACATGCCAAGGGGAGTCATCCTCAGAGGCACAAGGCGAGGAGGGGAGATGCTGATGCCACATATGCCCCATGGGGGACCTCGGCCAGGCCACTGCTCCAGGTCCACTTCCCTGCTGGCCGTCAGGAGGACAGGCTCCCCCAGTTCCCTCCCCTCTTCCTCCCTTAGAGGTCCAGCTCCTGGGGGCAAGGGCGGGCTGTGCTTCTGGACCCCAGGCCCACAGCTCCCACCCACCGGGTGGATGCAAGCAGGTGGGAAGTCTCTAGGGGAGGGTCTCCCCCATACTTGGTGACGCCTGGGGACAGCTGTGGTTGTCACAACTGGGGGCGCCCCAGACAAGGACCTAGTCCGATGTCCACGGCGCTGAGGGGAGAGACCCGGGTCTAGAAAGCGTCCCCAACAGAAGCCCCCGCAGGCCCAGTGGGGCAGCTTCAGGAGAACAGGGGGCCCCGCAGGCCGAGTGGGGCAGCTTCAGGAGAACAGGGGGCCCC
>NC_060280.1:96208360-96268504 GCF_021613505.1 Equus quagga
CGCGCTTTGCGGCCGCCCGGTAGAGGGACGAGCGGGCCGCCGCCTGCCGCGGGCCACCGGAGGCGCGCGGGCGCGGGGGTGCGCGCGCGGGCGGGGAAGTCGCGGGGTCGCGTCCACCTTCCCGGAGGGGCGGGGCTCCCGCCGCTCGCCCGGGCCCGCCCGTCGTTGCCATGGCGACGCGTGGCCGGTCGCCCCGGCGCTGCCCAGCCGCGCTTCTGTGGCGTCACGGTCTCGCCACCTGACGTCACGGCCGGGCGGCGCCGCGGGGCGTGGTCAGCGCGGGGACAGGGCGACTTCCGGGGCGGGCTGGGTGGGGCCGGGCGGGGAGCGGACTCCAGCGGGGCGGGCGGGCAATGTCCTAACACGTGGTGACGTAAGCGGGAGCGGAGGCGGGGTCAGCACGGCCCAAGTCCGACGGGGTCACCCGAGGCGGCTGGTCCGCTGTGCTGTCCGGCCTTGCGCCGGGCCCGGGCCTCCACGAGTCTGCAGCGTGCTGGCTCACGCGACGTCAGTCCACCGCCGCCCGGGAGGGAGCTTGGGGAGGGGGTGATGCGCAGGGCCCCCCGCACGCCCCCCGCGGTCCTGGAGGCATCTTCACGTGGGAGGAGCCCTGTCCACTCGGGTATTTAATTAAGTGCCTGCCGATGGCGCAGGGAGTCGAGCCGCGGGGAGCTGGACCGCTGGCCTCGCTTCTGGGGGAGTCAGGACAGTAAAGCAGTGGACACGATGCTTTCAGGTGTTCTAAGGTGGCGTCGGGCAGAGTGACCCGGGGCCGGACCCTAAAGGCTAAAAGCTGGATGGGATCAGACGGGAGGGAGATCGGGGGTCTGTGGTTATTGTCCTGCTGTCTCGCAGTCGGATGGGATGCTAAGAAAAAGGGGAGAGGAGCATGCAGCTGGAGTGGGACGGCGGGATGGCACCGGTTGCGGGGCCCACTTGCAATGTCACCGCCTCCAGGGAGCCCAAGTCCCCCCCACCCCTCCTGTTGTCCTTCCTCACTGCCTCCTGATCTTTTCCAACCCGAGCCTTACTATAAAGGAGTGGGCTGTTTAAAACCGGCCACGCCAGGCCAGGGGCTGCGTCTGCTTTGCTCGCTGCTGTGCCTTTGCGCACAGTAGGCACTCAGTCTGCGGGTGGTCACCCTGTGTGGCGAATGAACAAGCGAAAGAAGGAAGGAAGGAACAAACTCCATGGTCCTCCCAGATTCCGGAAACTCGAGTGTTTTTATTTTCTCAAAATTCCCAGCCCTGTCTCTTCTCTCCCACTCTTGATGTTCAGGAAAATCTGCCCTCAGGCGCTCAGCTCCCAGAGGTCAGGGGTCAGGGGGCATGGTGGCCTCTCCTCCAGGGGTATTTGAGCCTTAAACCTGAGCTCCAGCCTTGCCCCTATAAAGGCAGGCTTGTGCAGCTGAAAGCATGCAGAAAGTGAGGCCAAGGCTGAGATTGTGCCAGCGAGAAGCTGTGTGACTATGGGTAGGTCACTGACCCTCTCTGGTCCCCTGCGTCTTCATCTGTAAGTTAGGGCTCACGATAGCCCGTTTGGGTATATCCTGGGATCCCATGAGATAATGAATAAAGAACTGCCAGCAAAGGACCTTCTGCCTCAAACGAACATATTTCTCTCTAATCACTGGAATCTGAAAAAGCAAATGGCCTTTTGTGCTTCCTCATTTCTAACGCACTTCAAATGTGGTCCACACGTTCCTGCTTCCTTTTTGGCTTTGATCTTGCAGACGCCATTTGGGAAAGCTAGGGTAGGAACGGAGCTTTGGGGGCTCTCCATAAAATAATAAGAACATTGTAAGGAGGGTGAGCTGGTCTCTTCATGGCCCACACGCCGCTCCCCGCCCCCCACCCGGAGAAAGTCAAACAATATCCCGCCTCCCAATAAAACCCAGACAGCTGTGGGGTCGGGGGACAAGACGGGCAGGAAGCACCCCTTGCGTTCCTTTATCCTGATAAGAGGCAGGTCCGTCTGCGTCCCCCTCCTTGGAGGGACCCCAGGACAGGCTCAGGGCTGCGTCCTGCTGTCCGGCGCCAGCCCACAGGCAAAGCAGGTGGCCCGGTTCACTTTTGTCACATTGAATCAGCACTCCCCGCAGCCAGGCCTCTTCCCCCAGGGAGCAAGGACGTGGATGTGCACATCCTCATTTTCGAGACGTGGAAACGGAGGTTCAGAGAGGCGAATGGACTTGCCCGCTGTCCCCTGGCTTCGAACCTCCAATGCTGCTGCCCTGCCCCGGGGGGGGGTAGTGCCAGCCCCCACTGTTGTGAGGGTGGGCCCGGCACCCCCACCTCAGCCACAGTGGCTGCAGCAGAAGAGGGCGCTCAACCGAAGGCGAGGCCTGGCGCCATATGCTCATGAGTGATTGGAACAAGTCAAAGTTCTCTCTCTTTGGATGTTGTGTGCTACGGAGGGGAAACTGAGGCCAGAAGGCTCATGAGAGAGGTGGTGAAGGGCAGCCATGAAGAAACAGGCCTCGAGGGTGCAGAAGCTCCTGGGGTGAACTCTCCCCCTCAGGGGGCTCCCCATCCTAGAGAACAGCCCCCAGCAACCAGGTCTGTACCATGTGACCTCCCGGCCTTCTCTGATTGGCCCAGAGTGAGCCAATCAGATTCTCCTCTGGGATAACTAAGCAGGAGGCAGCCAGGGTACCACCATGTGAAATGTGACCTAGCTAGTGTCCTGCCGTTGTGTGCCTTCTCGGGCATCCCTTCCCACAGCATAGGATGACCAAGCTTCCCAGTTTCCCCAGGTTTCCTGGGACCTGGGACTTTCAGTGCTAAAACCACGGAAATCCCTGCAAACCAGGATGGCTTTGTCCCCTGAGCGTGGGGCATGCAGGGTCCTATCTGTCACCAAGGAGCCATGACAAAGAGCTGCTGCTTCACCCTGCTCCCAGGAGGCCAAGGCCTGGGCAAGGGAGAGGGTCAAATAGTGTCCCCACAAAAATTCACGTCCACCTGGGACCTCGGAATTTGGCCTCATTTGGAAATAGGATCTTTGCAGATGTGATTAGTTAGGTTCAGATGAGGTCACATTGGAGTAGGGTGGGCCCTAAACCCAGTGACTGGTGTCCTTATAAGAAGAAGACAGGGGCTGGCCCAGTCGCGCAGCGGTTAAGTTTGCATGTTCCGCTTCTCAGCGGCCCAGGGTTTGCCAGTTCGGATCCCGGGTGTGGACATGGCACCGCTTGGCACGCCATGCTGTGGCAGGCGTCCCACATATGGGGTGGAGGAGGATGGGCACGGATGTTGGCTCGGGGCCGGGCTTCCTCAGCAAAAGGAGGAGGACTGGCAGTAGTTAGCTCAGGGCTAATCTTCCTCAAAAAATAAAAAATATGAAAAAAGTAAGAAGACACAGAGACAGAGAAGACGGCCACATGACGGCAGAGGCAGAAGCTGGGGTGATGTGGCCACAAGCCAAGGACGCCTGGAGCCCCCAGAGGCTGGAAGAGGCAGGAAGGACCCTCCCCCGGAACCTCCGGAGGGAACGTGGCCCTGCCACACTGTGACCTTGGATGTCTGGCCTCCAGAACGTCAGAGGATAAATTGTTGCCTGGAGCCGCCCAGCTTGCGGTCCTTTGTCACGGCAGCCCCCGGAGACTCCTACAGATACAGACCCAGATTTGGCCACTGTTATGGGTTGAATCGTGGTCCCCAAAAAGATATGCTGAAGTCCTGGCCCCCATTCCTGTGAATGGAACCTCATTTGGAAGTAGCGTCTTTGCAGATGTAATTAAGTTAGAATGAGGTCATCCCGGAGAGGGGTGGCCCTCAGCCAATGGCTGGTGTCCTTACAAGATGAGGGAAGTTCGGACACAGACACACAGGGAGACGGCCATGCAAAGACAGACAGATGGGAGGGATGCTTCTCCAAGACAAGGGTCGCGGAGGATCGCCGGAGCCACCGGAAGCTGGGAGGGACCCGGGACAGCCTCTCCCTCAGAAGGATCCAACTCCGCCGACCCCTTGATTTCGTACTTCCGGCCTCCAGAACTGGGAGGAAATAAGTTGTTTTCAGCAATCCCATTTGTGGTTCTGTGTCACGGGGGTCCCAGGAGACTAACACAGCCGCTGAACTGTCCCCTTTGGGATGTGGGATCTGAAGGGTGAGATGGAAAGAGGAGCCAGCTCACAGCGGCTCACGCCAGGGCCAGGCCAAGGGTCCTGCCCTCCCGCCCTCTCTCTTTGCTAGAATGTTCCACCTCCCATCTCTTGGTCCTCCCGGCCACCTTCGTTCCTGGTCGGGGTCTGATTCAGGGTCCCCAGTCACCCATCAATTTCATGGGCATCTAAGTTCCCATTAATAAATTGACTCTGAGAAATAAATTCCAGAGCATTCCTGGCCGCCTGGCCGCCGTTGAAACGTTGGAGTTTGTTTCTGGGGCTGAGTCGAGGTGCCTGGCTGACGTGACGGGGGAGCGGAAGCCACCAGGCTGAGGGGAGAGATTCTGGGTCGTGGGGGAAGGAGTCGGTGGTGGTCCTTGGAGTCCTAGGAGCAGAGGTAATGACTGACCGGGCGACAAGACAACCCATCTGTGTGAGTTTCCCCGGGTGGTCGCAACAAAGTACCACACACGGGGCAGCTCCAACAACAGCCGTTCATGGTCTCCCAGATCTGGAGGCTGGGAGTCCGGGATCTGGGTGTCGACAGGGCTGGGTCCTTCTGAAAATGAGTCTGCCCCACATCTCTCCCAGCTTCTGGGGCCGCTGGCCGTCCTTGGCGTTCCGCCTCCCCGTCTCCGCCTCCATCTTCATGTGGCGTCCTCCCTCTGTGTGTGTGTCTGTGTCCAAATGTCCTCTTTTTTCTTTTTTATTTTTGAGGAAGATTAGCCCTGAGCTAACATCTGCTGCCAATCCTCCTCTTTTTGCTGAGGAAGACTGGCCCTGAGCTCACATCCGTGCCCATCTTCCTCTACTTTATACGTGGGACGCCTGCCACAGCATGGCTTGCCAAATGGTGCCATGTCCGCACCCGGGATCCGAACCAGCGAACCCCAGGCTGCCACAGTGGAACGTGTGCACTTAACTGCTGTGCCACCGGGCCGGCCCCCAAATGTCCTCTTTTTATAAGGACACCAGTCTTATTGCATTAGGGCTACCCTGCTCCAGCATGGCCTCACTTTAAATAATTACTCCTGTCAAGACCCTATTTCCAAATAAGGTCACATTCGGAGGGGCTGGGGTCTAGGACTTCACCATAGGAATGGTGGGGGTCATAATTCAACTCATAGCAAAGCACAAATACACATGTATGCACCTCGAACACACAGGCACCTACAGGTGCACACGGACATGCACACAAACCAGTGCCCCCCCGCCCCGCCACCTGAGGGCAGGGTCAGGGCCCCCAGCCCCCAGCCGGGTTGCCAAGAGTTGTAGGATAAATGCCCCAGCTCCCCAGCTGTGGACGGACAAGCTGAGACAGAGCCTCAGTCCCTCCCAGGGGGTCCCAAGGGACTGAGCCCCGACGGCCGCAGCCATGGGAGGCTCATCACTGCCCCCCTCCTGGCCTCTGCCCTCCCGCCTCCCAGAGAAACCTTTTGCCCTGGACCTTGGTCTTGGGATCAAAGCATCATGTTGCAGCGGAGTGAATGCAGCAGCTGACAGGAGAATCCAGCTGTCTCCCATGAAGCCAGATGTTAAACAGATTTGCTAAATGAGAACAATGCCACTCATCCCTTTTTTGAAAAAAAAACAAAGATTTTTTAATGTTAAAATGTAACTTTTTTTTTTTTTTTTTGGTGAGGAAGATTGGCCGTGAGCTAACATCTGTGCCAACCTTCCTCTATTTTATGTGGGATGCCTGCCACGGCATGGCTTGACGAGCAGTGCATCCACAGGGGATCCAAACCGGCAAACCCTGGGCCACTGAAGCAGAGCGAGCGAACTTAACCACTGTGCCACCAGGCCAGCCCCAAAATGTAATGAATTTTTAAAAAATGACATTATCAAATGTTTTAAAGTTTTCTGTCTCAAATCCTAAATATTAGTGTTTCACTCGGGGAGGCAGGAAGGACCCTCCCCTAGAGCCGTCAGAGGGAACACGGCGCTGCGGACACACTCACCTCACACGTGTGGCTCCAGGATGTGAGCCCCCAGCCTGTGGGTCTCCGTGGCGGCCGCCCCGGAGCCTGGTCCACACCCGTCACTCACGTCGTGGCCTTCCCCCCCGCCCCCCGCCCCGGCCCCGGCCCTGGGGGGGGGTCTCTGCGTCTGCACTGCTGGAGGCAGGGCATCTACGAGTGAATTTTCCTTCCTATGCTCACGAGCTTCCTGCGAGAAAGGAGGTCCGGGGTAAACCCCATCAATCAGACGTCATCCTGATCGATCACTAATTCTCTCCACAGTGAGGTGAAATCGCTGCCAGTTGCCTTCACGTGCCTGCTTCCGGAAATGACTTCCATCAGGATCGATGCTTTTCTGTGTAACGAGTACTCCAGCCCTCGATCAGACTTAAACAAAACCAAACCCTGTGTTCATTTTTCTAATTCAGTTGCTGCTCTATCATTTCCACAAACGACGATTTTGCCAGGTCAGATCTCGCAGGTAAGGCAGGGGGGTCTCACCCGGGGTGAACCTGCCCCCCGGGGACACTGGGTGATGTGTGGGGACATCTGTGGTTGTCACAACTGAGGGTGCTCCTGGCATCGAGCGGGTGGGGCCAGGGATGTTGCTCAACCCCCCACAGCACCCAGGACGGCCCCCCAGAGATGACCCGGCCCCAATGACCCCAGCGCCGAGGGGGACAGACCTGGAGCTAAAGCCAGGCTCACAGGAAACAGACAAGTAGCCACAAATGACTTGTGGCAGGGCCCTCCTCGTCCACCGGCTTCCTCTCACTAGAGGTGAGCTGTCCCTGCTCCTGGCCGAGCTCAGTGCCTCCCTTCTGGTCCCACTGAGTCCTCTCAGCCCACACTGTCCCCTACAGGGAACCTCCCCAGGGGCCCCCAAGTCCCCTCCCCATATCCTCACCTGAGGTCCCCCTGCAACCATTGCACCATGAACACAGCTCTCATCCCAGCCCAGGGATGCCGTCCCCCACGGTCACACCCCTTGGTGCAGGCTTGGCAGGGCCTGGCCAGCGGCCGCTCCCGCCCTGGGCTGCCTTCTGCTTTCCCTCCCACTCCGAGGCCCATGGTCCCCCCCCGCAGGGGCTGAGCAGTGGCCCCCAGCAACGTGTCCATGTCCCAGAACCGGTGACCTTACTTGGAACCAGGGTCTTTGCTGATGTAATCAAGGATCTTGAAAAGAGATCATCCTGGATTAGGGTGGGCCCCAAATCCAGTGATGGCGTCCTCTTGAGAGACGACAGCAAGCAGAGGTAGACACAGAGAGAGAAGGCGTGTGAGGACGGAGGCAGAGACCGGAGGGACGCGGCCACAAGCCCAGGGACGCCTGGGACCCCCAGAAGCTGGGAGAGGCAGGAAGGACCCTCCCCTGGAGCCTCTGGAGGGAGCACAGCCCTGAGACACCCTGATCTGGGACTTCCGGTTTCCAGAACTGGGAGAAAAAATCCGTGTAGTTTAAGCCCTGGGGTCTGTGGTCCCATCACGGCCGCCCCAGCGAACAGCCCCTTCTCAACTTCGTCCCTGGTGGCCCTCAACCCGACCCCCGTCCTGCGTCCTTGCATGTCACCTTTGAGGCCACGACACGCCGATCCTTTCTGCAGGCCTGCGTGTCCCTCTCCTGGGCAGTCACCGGCCCCACCTCCCCGCCCGCCGGCTCCCTGTTCCTCCGGGCCCGCGTTCCGCAGCACCGCACTCTCAGTTGAGTCTCCTGTTTCCTCCTTTCTGACCTTCGCTGCCCCTCTCCGGCGGCTGTCGCATGCTGTCCCGGCTCTGGGGGCCGCTGGCATCTTCGGCGTTCCTTGGCTTATAGACACGTCATCCCATCTCTGCCTCCGTCTCCACGTGGGGTCCTCTCTGTGCCTGTCTCTGTCCAGGTGTCCCTTCTATAAGGACACCAGTCATACTGGGCCAGGGGCCACCTTCAAGCTCTCATCTTGACTGTTGACGACTACGACGGCCCTATATCCAAATGAGGCCCCTCCTGAGGTCCTGGGGGCAGCCTTCCACGCATGAATTCGGGGGAACACAGTTCCACCCCCGCCGTTTGCTTGGCGCTGTCTGTCCAGTTTCTCTGTGGGTCTTAGTTTCCTTCCACTCTGTGGGAGCCAAGTGTCCTGTGGGAAGACAGACGCCTGCCCTCCCTCCCACGTACACGTAGGGCGTCCACTCTCTGCCACCAACAGGTCCCCACCATGCGCCCCGGGAGGGGCCCCTCCGGCTGGGCCTCTGTAAGGCCTGGCCGGTTCTACTCCAGCTATTTCTACCACGACTGTGCCTTTATGGCAAGCGACACTGGCTTCTCATTTTCTGTGAATTCCATTTTTCAAATGAAAACCGTTGAGCATGAAGAAAATGGGTTGATGTAAAAAAAAAACAAGGAGACCTTCACATGGAGTTCTCTGTGTGCACCTCTGTCCAATGTCCCTTCGGTACGGGACCACCAGGGACAGGGGTGGCATGTGGCCACGGCGTGAGGGTGAGGCTGCCAGGGGTGGGAGGTGGTGTTGGTGGAGCCGGGCTCCCTCCTCAGGGCCCAGAGAGGTTCAGGTGCCCCGTCGGGGCTGGGTCCACAGGTGAGACCTACTGCAGGGTGTCTGGGGTGTCACCCTCGATGACAGGCCCTGCGGCCAGGTGCACAGGCTGGTCCTGGTTTATCCTGCTGGAGGCCGAGTGCTGGGACCCTATGTTGGGAGGAAGGCCCGGGCGGGGACAGACAGACAGACACACACACACACACACGTGCCACAAACAGCCCCCCGGGAGGGAGGCTGGCTCAGATGCAGAAAGAACGTATTTATTTCCAGGATATTTTCTGATAACAAAAACCACCTCAACGTATTAACAAAGGTGCCAAGGACAGTGGGGGCACGGGGGAGGGGGGAGCCGTGGTGAATCCATGTGTCTTCCTCCGACATGGGGTGACCACTTGCTGACCACCTGGCCAACGGGCTGTGTCACCATCAGCGTTAGGGTCATGACGAGATTCGGCCCCACGGTGAGCACCTCTCCGTGCGAGAGGCCGGCTCGGGGACGTTAGGGGCACCAGGAGACCCGGGGCTGGGTTTCCATCCAGGAGGCCTCGTCCGCTGGGGACCTGGATGCAGCCACTTCCTCCAGGGACCATGGCACAAACAGCTCAAGCAAGCAAGCGCAGGCCCGGGGAACAGCGTGGCCCTCCGGCCGGGGGCTTCTAGAAGCAGGCGTCCCGGGGAAGCAGCCGAGGGGCAGTGCTGGGGAGGGAGGGGCACCTGGCAGCCTGAGGCCACCAGGAGGCCTCCTGTGGTCCGTCCAGTCACAAAGCGGCTGCAGAGCCCCTGGGACACTGGGTTCCTTCGTCTGGAAGAAGCCAGCAGAAGGGGAAGGGAGCAAGCACGGCGAGGCTGCTCAGACTCCTCGATAAGGCACAGAGGTGGGTCGCCATCTCCTCCCAGGGCTGCCCTCCTGAGAAACTGCACGCCCCGCCTCCCGCAGATCCAGAACAGGGCCGGCCCAGGACAGGTGTGACCTCAAGAGCCGCCCGCTCTCCTCTGCGCCTGCACGGGGCGGGGTGCTGGTGGGGCCTCTCTCCCTTAGCCTCCCCGGGCGTGGACTTCTAACCATTACAGGGAAAAGGCGTCTCGGGATGCGAGTGACCGTGGGCAGGAGTTGGGAGGCAGGCCGGCCCCCACAGCAGCCGAGCAGCCCGGGGCGGAGGAACTGGGATGGACGGACAGACAAACGGGGGCGGGGGCAGCGCTCAGATCGTGGAGGCGACGGATCTGCCTCTGGCCATCCCGAGGGCTCAGCCGGTGGGCCCTCCCGCAGCAGGCGGTGGGGGACTCAGGAGGACAAAAGTCCCGAGGAGCCGCTGTGCCTCAAGTCCCTCTGTCGCCCGAGGGGCCCAGCAACCTGGTGCCGAGGCTCCCTCGTCCTGGCATGGGGCGAGCGCCCTGACGAGGAGGCCGCGGTGGGCCCTCTGAGACCGCACGGGGAGTGTGAGGCCGCCGCGGTTCTGGGGCGAGCGCGGTGGGGGTGAGGAGAGCATCCTTGTGCCAGCAGGGCAGGGAGAGGAACGCGGGGCAGCCTGGCTGGGAGCCCTGGCGGCCACTGACCCCTCCTGCCGTCCCAGCTCGGGGAGAGGCTGAGCTGCTGCCCGGGAGGGACGGGGTACAGGCTCCAGGGCTCAGGGGACCCAGGGCAGCAGCGGGAGTGGAGGGGGAGGCAGGCCGGCTGGCTCCCTCTAGGGCCACTGGCCGCCACCGGCCGGGTAGCTGGGCACCGTGGGGTACTCGGGCAGGCTGTTCCCGGAGAAGTTGTTGTACTGGGCCTCCCGAGATGGCGGGTTCCGCCAAGCACCTGTGCTCCACTCCGTCTGCGCCTTCTGGAAGCTTCCGCCAGCCCCTCGATAGATCCTGTGCACCTGCAGGGGTGGAGGGCAGGGAAGCAGAGGAGTCAGCGAGGGTCTGCGGGACGAGGAGACCCATTCGTGCTGCAGGTGACGCTTTCCTTAAACGGATCACAAAAGTAACAGAATGCTCTTTGTGGAAACTTTAGAAAACACACAGACACCGGGATCGGGCACTTGGGCCACGGTCACCTCTCAGAGTTGATCTCAGCTGCCCCTGCCTGGCCCACCCTCAGCCACGAGCATTTCTGTCCTGCGGGCAGCCTGGGGTGTGTCTCCTCAGGGACCGCCCCCGCCTGACACCCACCGCCTCGTGGGGCGGCGCCTGGTGGCAGAAACGCACAAAAAACTCAGGTAATGATTCCTCGACGGCCTTGTGACGCGGGCGCGTCAGGCCTGGACCCTGTCCGTCGCAACAGCCATCTCTAGGCAGACGATTATTTCCCCCACAGGGGCCCCCAGGGACGGACCACCGACTCCTCACTGTCCAGAAAAGCTGTGCCCCTAGGGGCACCGGGCTGCGCTATTTCTGGAAAGTGGCAAATTCAGGAACCAAGACAATGGCCTTTCCACTCGAGGCTCCTGACGTCGGTCAGGCTGCGCGGTGGTTGCGTCCCGCTGGAGTCGTCTTCTCTGCAACCCCCCTGCCAGCGACCCGCCAAGCCTGCAGTGCCCCTGGGGACCCCGTCCGGTGGCCTGTCTGTCTCCCTCTCGTGCTGAGCGGAAGACCCTGCTGGACACGGGCGGCTCCCGGCCAGGGCTCTAGAGATGTTCACGGTTTCTGCTCATTTCTCCCTCCTCCCTGCAGGTCGTCCAGACGGCTGGAGGGATTTGGGGCGCCAAGCGCTTCTCTGTCCTCCCAGACAGCCAAGGGCACGGGGTCAACAGCCCAGACTGCAATGCTGCTGCAGCCATGAGGGCGCATGGCAAGGAGGCCGGAAGGGACTTAAAACTTTCCTTTTTTTTTTGGCGAGGAAGACCGTCCCTGAGCTGACATCTGCATCAATCTTCCTGTTTTGTATGTGGGACGCTGGCACAGTAGGGCTTGATGAGTGGTGCTAGGTCCATGTCCAGGATCAGAACCCACAAACCTTGGGCCGCCAAAGTGGGTCACACGAACTTAACCACTGTGCCACCGGGCCGGCGCCTCAAAACCAGTTTTTAAATGTCGCTGGCAACCCTGTCGCCCGGCGCAGGGCTGGCTTCCGGAGCAGCGCCCCTGCACATGGCGGGCGGCCAGCCGGGACGGCACCTCTGGGAAGGCTGGGCAGACGCACCGTGGGCCTCGCGGCCCGTTGGGTCTCACGTGGTTCCGGGACGACCCTGGTGCGGCCGATGCCTCCGGGGCTACAGTGCGCACGTCTCCTGCAGGGAGGCTCCAAACAACTGGAGCGCCGGCAATGGGGGAGACGGTCGGCCCTGAGCACTCGCAATGAGGCGGCGCAAGTGGAGACGCTGAAGTTTTAGTTTCACTTAATTTTACTCCATTTGAATCTAACTGTAAATGGGAACGCGCGGCCGGTGGTGGCCGAATCAGGCGGCGTGGGCTACACCTGGGCACACGTGTGTGCCGGGGCTCCAGCAGACAGCGCCCCCAGAGGCAGACATGTCGTCGGCCCATGCTCTGCCACTTCCCCAGGCCTCCCTCACTGCCAGGTCGCGGTGGGCGGGGCAGGCAGGGTCCCCGCCCGAGCAGTGGAGGGTGCGGACCACGGAGGGTCTCCTTGCTTCCTTGACACTCAGGCTCTTGCTGCTGACAGAGAGACAAGACGAGCCCTCGAGGCTGGGGGGCACGTGGACAGGAAGCATGGGAAGAAGCTGGACGTCCCGGGACCCAGAGGACTTACCTTCATGATCACGACGGCCATCAGGGCAGCTGACATGGAGAACATGATGGCTGGAAGCAGCATGACCACAGCAGCCCCGACATTGGTCTGGAAGAACCCGATCGCTGCCAGCCAACCACTGCAAGGGGCAAGAGAGAGCGTGGGTGCTAGCAGGTCTGCCAGAGCAGGGTGCACGATCCTTCCTATGTAAAGAGCTCCGACAAACCAACAAGAAAGATAAACTAGCAGAGAGATGGGCAATTTGTACGAGGAGTACCAGGAGGCCAGTAAACAGGAGAAATGACGTTTAAACCCACCAATGAAGACACACACATCAGAATGTCATTCTTCCGCCGTCGAACCGGCAAACTTGGTGTGTGTGAGGTAAGGATGTGGACAGTGCCCTGTCAGCTGGAGTGTGTGGCCTTTACCCCAACTATTCAACTTCTAAGAATTTAGCCACAGTAATTATTTGTAATAATGAGAAGCTGGGAGGAAGCTAAACATTCACCGGCTGGGATGACACAAACATGAATCATGCTACAGCCGCACGTCGGAATACCCAGGAGATGCTAAAACATAAGAGGGAAGAAAGAAAGCGGAAGACCAGCCAGGAGCAGCAAGAGCCCGTGAAACCCGTGATGTCATCAGTCCGTACACAGAACATCCATCTCGTTACCCGTTCTCGCCTCTGGGAGCGGGCAGACAGGAAACACGGAATTGTTGAGAATACTTTTTCTTAACGAGTCATAAAACCACACGGTTTGAGATCCAGGAAACTCAAAAGAATATACAATGAATGGCCTCCCTCCCGCCAACACCCTCCCCAGCCCAAAGGGAATGAACGCAATCCTTCTGCCACGTCTCCTTCCACAAAGTGTTTATAAATACGTGCGTGTGGTACACACCTGCACACGAGAACACAGTACTCGCTCTGTGAAATGAGGGGCAACACTCCACGCACAGTGCTCTGCGCCGTGAGGGGTGTGAGAAAGGCCAGTGGCCGAGGGCTCAGTGGATGCTGGGCGGGACAGACGGGCAGCTGGGGCCGGGCCAGGTGGGGCGGCTGGAGCAGAGGTGCTGGCTCTGCCAGGGGCATCCTCTGGGGATCAGTATCTCCCACAGGATCGGGGCCCTGGAAAAGGGGCTGGGCAGGTGGGGGGCCAGCCCGAGGAGCGGAGTCTCTGGGGAGGGAGGACGCACCCCCAGTGGGAATGTACACGGGAGAAGGCTCCACGGGGGCACCAGCCTCCCAGACACGCCCAGGAGCCAACTGGCGGCCGGCCGCTCCCAGGAGAACAATCTCAGTTACAACCCAGGATGACGCCCCTCAGGAACAGCAGGGGACACACTGGCCTCGCTCAGCTCCAGGCAAGGGAAGAGCCGCCGCATCCCAGCCGCACCCGGCAGAGCCACGGAGAGCGGCGGGGGGCAGCAGGTGGCCGCAGAGAGGCCTGAAGACAGGGGCAGGCGGCAGGCAGGGGACAAGGGGTGCCAGGTGCTCCCCTGAGGCCGCTCAGCCAGGAACTTGAACCAGGGACAGGGGACAGAACGTGCAAGGACGGCACAGGGACGCAGCCTGCAGAACCTGTGGGGGCGGCTGCAGCTCCTCAGGTTAAAATCGTCACCAGGTCATCCAGCCATTCACTCCAGGGGGGACACTCGAGAGACATGAAAACACATGTCCACAAGGAAACTTACAGAAACTTCAGAGCTGCACTCACGACAGCCAGAGTGGACACGACCCCAGCGCCCATCGACGGCTGATGGACACACGTGTCCCCCACACGCTGGAGCACGACGTGGCCGTGAAGAGGAGCGAGGCCCGGACACGGCTGCACGTGGACGGACCCAAACACACGACGCTCAGGGAGAGACGCAGACACAGAAGGACACACGGCGTGTGACCCCATGGACGGGAAACGTCCAGAACAGGCAGATCCATAGACAGAGAGTGGGCTCATGGGGGCCGGGGGCTGGGGAGTGAGTGGGGGTGATGCTGATGGGGACGGGGCTGCTTTTTGGGGTGATGGAATGTTCTGGAATGAGACAGTGGTGCTGGTTGCACAAGCTTGTGAATGCACTGAAAGCAGTGAACTGTACACTTGTTAAAAAGGTGGCCTTCTGGCCCGTGAAAGCTCTCCGGGTAAAGCCATTACCCTAAAACCCCAACTGCGGCAGTCTCTGCGGGATGACGGAGCCCACAGGCGGGGGCCTGGGAGAGATGCCACCCACGAGGCGGGCGACCTCACCTGGCGCCCGAGGTGAACAAACCGCTCAAGCAAAACTCAAGCAAACGCCACATGGGATCCAAACAGGAAAAGATGTTGGTGGAAAGGTGGTGGGACCCGTAGAGCCGCGGTCAGGGGCGCATGGCACCCAGCGGGTCTCTGTTGCGGCCCAGGCCATGGGGGGCTCCTGGGTGCGGGGAACAGCCGCGTTCCGGCCCACCTGCGCCCTTCTGCAGACCTCCAAGTGGCCCGACAGAGAAAGCCGGTTGAAGAGAAAACGAAGCTCAGAGCCATGGACGGTGGCAGCACGCTGGGCGCCCTGTGGCCCTAGGGGGTCACAGTCACCTTCTCGGGTGTGAAGAGCATCACGCTCATGTGTACACAACATGTTCATAAATTTCAGAAGTCCCTCCGCTTTATAGGTTCACAGGCAAGTGTCTCCCGGGGAGACAGATGACCAGAGCATGTGGGGAAGGACGGATGGAGCCACACGCAGGACACAGGCTGGGCGTGGAGCCCGGACGCAGGCCTCCTGGGGGCCTCGCTCTGCACGGGGACAGCCTGCAAGGCTCCCCAGCAAAGCGCTGTCACCAGGAGCTGCCCTGAAGCCCCAGGAGGGCCGGGCGGGGACGAGCCGGAGCCCGCGGTCTGCCCGCCCCCTGGTGGTGACGCAGGGGACTGCCGCTGCGCAGGGCCCGCACGGCTGGGGGGGGGGGGGGGGGGGGGGGGGGTGGATGATGATGGACAGACAGACCAGGGATGGGAGACCCAGGCAGGATGTGGCTCCCTGCCCTCAGCCCCGGACAGGGCCAGCGTGGTCCCCTCCAGGCCCCGGGCTGGCACGCACGAAGAAAGCACAGCCAGGAGGGCCGGCTGCCCGCGCTCTCGCGTCTCCCACCCTGCCTGGGCCCAGTCTCCCCATCTGCGAATGGGAGGAATGTCGCCCCTTTATAGGGAGCACACGAGTCAGGGCCCGCCTACACAAGCAGCAGTGTCATTACTGTTCTCATCCTCTTAGTTTTACAGAGGAGGAAGACGGCTCGGCCACTCCCTTCCCCGAGGGCACCAGCTGCTGGGCGCCCGTCCCCTCGCCCCGTCCTGCCCTGACTCGAGGAGGAAAAGCTCGCTCCTGGAGGGGCCTTTCTGCAAGCCGGCCCCGCAGAAGAAGGGCTCACCCGCCCTGCATGGAAGCCAGGAAGTGGGGCACCGGGCAGAAGAGAGCTGCAATGGTGGGCCTGAGGCCGCCACCTCGCAGAGGCCGGCTCAGCAGGCCGGCCCCCAGTGGCGTCTGGACCTGGACTCGGGCTCAGTCAGCCACACTACCCGGGCTCCCAGCCCTCAGCCGTCTGTGCAGACACAGGCTCTGCTCAAGCTCTGCTCCCCTCCTGAGCCTGGAATCCCATGCCCGGCCCGAGAACCCAGTCCTGGGGACGGTCCCTCACACGTGCTGTCACATCTGGTTTGGGGGAATCAGGCACGTCCTGTGGGACTCCCCTGGGAGAGGACTCTGGAAGCTTCTGCCTGGTCTCCCGCCCCCGCCCCACATGCCCTTCCTTCTGCTCATTTTTACTCATGTCCTTTCTCTGCAGAAACCACAGCCGTGAGGACGACCATGGCTGAGTCCTGGGGTCCCCGGGGGTCCCCACACCTGGGAGGGTCCTGGGGACCCCAAGACAGCCCATTACTGGTCCTCCAGACCCAGATCTGGGAGGGTGTCAGCCAAGAAGGAATGCAACATTCAGGGTCCCCGCAGAGCCCACCTGCTCCCCACGCAGGAAGGGAGTGCCAGGGCCATGTGGGGGAGGCAAGATTCTGGAAGATCTGGCGAGAAGCAGACGGGGCAAGGCTCTGCACAGAGGATGGGGCAGGCACGGCAGGAAACAGACCACAAGGAAGGAGCTCAAGAAGCCGGGCCCACGAGGCCGCGAACACCCGCACGAGGCCTCCAAGGCCAGAGAGACGGCATGACCTGTCTCCGGGCAGGACAGATCGCGGCAGCACTCCCAGCTGACAGCGGAAAAGAGTGACGAGAATGAGAACCGCGGAAATGAGGGCAGCCCGGGGGCCCAAACCAGGAGCCAGGAGGCCCACAAGTGAGCAAGAAGACCCCAAAGTTGCGAGGCCAGACAACCGGGGTGGGCAGAAGGCCCCAAAGATGACCCTGTCCTGGTCCCTGGCCCTGTGGATGTGTCACCTCACGAGGCAGAGGGAACTCTGCAGACAGGTTAAGTCGAGGCCCCTGGGATGGGGGTGACCCTGGATTCCCGGGGCCCAGGGTCAGCCCAGGGTCCTGAGCAGAGGGAGGCAGGAGGGTCAGAGGCCGAGATGGAGACGCTGCGCTGCTGGCCGTGCGGACGGAGGAAGGGGCCTCGAGCCCAGGACGCGGCGCCTCTGGAAGCTGGAGGAGGCGGGACACGCTCCTCCCCTGGGGCCTCGGGAGGACCCGCCCTGCCCTCACCTGGGTTTAGCCCCGTGGGACCCTGTCGGACTCCCGATCCCAGGATGTGAGATGATGTGTGTGTTTCACTTTAAGTCCCTAGGCTTGGAGTCATTTGCACAGTTGCCACAGAAACGTCCTGTAACACCTTACAGGCAAACCAACGAAGGTCGAGCGCTCTCTGGACGCCGGGGTCACAGGCGGTGCTGTGGGGCAGGCCCTCTCTCCATCTCCCAGCCCTCCTCCCAGGACACGCCGCAGGACCATGCTGCCCAGCAGCCAGCCGGGATGGAACGCAGCTGTGGCCGGCAGAACGTGGCCCTGGGTCTGTGCTTTGGGCCTGGCCCCCCGCCCCACAGAGTGTTTCCAGGAGCAGGGGGCAAACCCCCGGTCCCTCCCGGCCGGCCTGGATTCTGGGGCCCATCTGTCAGCACGTGGCCCACGTTGACGGGTGTGTGTGTCCTCCCGTGTTTCCACAGCTCCCACGCATCACACTGGCGCGTCTATCCACACGGCTCCCACGGGCCCCGCTTACCATGCGCCCCAGCCCGAGAAGCCGACGGCCTGGATGACGGTCAGGACAAACTGGGCTCCGAAGATGAAGAAGAAGGCCATGAAGTTAAAGGAGCTGTCGGCTCTGGGGAGGAAACGACACGCCGTTACCGTGGCCCGCGCCCCGGACGGCGCCCCCGAGGAACAGGGGCAGCAGACGGCAAAGCGGCCTTCCCTCCTCCTTCCGACACTGACGCTCGGGTCACCGCGCACGAGCCCAGCGGGCTCTGACCGCAGGGGCTAGCACGCAGCACCTCTGAACAGATGCTACAGCCATCGGACCTCCACTGGGAAGGACGTGGGGCCGCTCTCTTGCGTCCTAAGGGTTTGACCGAGTCCCGCGTGCACGCCACGCTCACGCGGTTGTCGGAGAGTAATCTGGGCAGACGGTGCATCTCGGGTTCGAGGGGCCCTGCACGCTGCCCTGAGCCCGAGGGACAGCTGCAGGGCCCCCGCCCCAGGCCGCTGCCAGTGCACTGAGGGCCGGTAGGTGCTGGGGGACCCGGGGCTGGAGGAGGAGGGGAAGCTCTCACAGAGCAGGGCTGTCCCCGAGGGCCCACGGCGCTGTGCTGTCCTGCACATGTCTGCCCGAGCCAGCTGGGGACCTCGAGCCCCAGCCCTCCTCCAGCTGCTGCAAATGTGGGCGGGCTTCTGGTTCTTGGCTCCAAGAAGGGCTGACACACTCTGAGCCTGGGATTCAGGGACCACCTAGCAGCAAACACGGCACAGGCCTCAGAGCAGGGGGCCGGCTCGGGGCAAATGTGCACAGCAGCACAACTCACAACGGCCAAAAGGCAGACACAACCTGAGTGTCCATCAACAGATGAGTGTGTCCATCCACATACTGGACTATTACGTGGCCGTGAAGAGGAGCGAGGCCCTGACACAGCCGCACATGGACGGAACTGAACACACGACGCTCAGGGAGAGAAGCAGACACAGAAGGACACACGGTGTGTGATCCCATTGATGGGAAACCTCCAGAACAGGCAGATCCACAGACAGAGAGCGGGCTCGTGGGGGCCAGGGGCTGGGGAGGGGGTGCGGGTGACTGCTCATGGGGACAGGGCTTCTTTTTAGGGTGATGGAATGTTCTAGAACTAGAGATGATCATACAACCTGGTGAAGATGCTAAGAACAGTGAACTGTTAAGTAGGTGAGTTGTGTGCTACGTAAAGTCCATCTCAATAAGCTTCTTACAAAAGAAAACAAAACAAGGAGCAGCTGGCTTCAGTCTGCAGACTCGATATAAACTGTCACCCAAACTGGACAGGAGAAAGGGACACTTACTGATCTCTGGGCCAGAGTGACAGGTGTGGGCCAGGGCGCAGGCCCCAAGAGGAGCTGAGTACACACCTGGTTGATGTCCCGGCCGCCTTGGTCGGGAGCCGCGCATCCGCCCCACACACTCCCAGAGGCCCCTCGGGGTGCGGGCCGCGCGTCGTCTTACCGGAAGGCCTTGTACGCGGGCCGGAACCAGCACACATAGCTGCAGGGGGAGAAGAGCAGCAGCCAGACCAAGGCCAGGCCGAAGTTGGCTCCCGAGCCGCCGCCGATCCACCAGGCCAGGCAGGCGATGAGGTTGACCCCCAGGGTGGCGCAGTAGACTGGGGAGGGGCGACGAGGAGGGTGAGCCGGGACACCTCCCACCCCCCGGGCGAGCCGGCAGGGCAGGCAGGCCAGCTCCCACCAGCGCGGGGACCACGGGGCCAGACAAGGGCTCCCACCCAGCCGGCCCCATCAGCTCTGTCCCCAACACCATGTCGCTGCCGGGACAGAACTTGACTAGAAAGACGAGGTTTATCACAAAACCCTGAGGCTCTCCCCAGCTGAGGATGGGGCAGCTTCGTGGCCTGGACGTGCCCCGGCCTGGGTGTCTGGGGTCCAGGGAGCCCCCGCCCGGCCCCGCCCGCCGCTCACACAGCCACAGCCGGAAGATCCTCTTCACTAGCAGCTGGTGCTCGATGGGGATCTCGTCGGAGAAGTTCTGGTAGAAGCATGGCTTCAGCGGGATGAACTTGGGCAGCGGCGGGAAGTTGTTCTCCTTTCCTGCGGGACAGACGACAGTGCGGGACCACACCGGCTCAGCTCAGTCACGGCCCCAAAGACGTCCCCGTCCTTGTCCCAGGCCCTGTGCACGTGTCACCTCACACGGCAAAGAGACTCTGCAGACGGGCTAAGTCGAGGCCCCTGGGATGGGGGTGACCCTGGATTCCTGGGGCCCAGGGTCATCCCAGGGTCCTAAGCAGAGGGAGGCGGGAGGGTCAGAGGCCGAGATGGAGACGCTGCGCTGCTGGCCGTGAGGACGGAGGAAGGGGCCCTGAGCCCAGGACGCGGCGCCTCTGGAAGCTGGAGGAGGCGGGACACGCTCCTCCCCTGGGGCCTCCGTGAGGACCAGCCCTGCCCGCCCTGGGTTTAGCCCCTGGGACCCTGTTGGACTCCTGACGCCAGGACGTGAGACGATAAATTTTACGCCACCCGTTTGTGGTGACTTCTTCCACCGCTCACAGGAAACACAGACCCGGCGGCAGAGCCCACGTGCTGTCAACACCTGTGACTCCAGAGACGCTTCTGGCACTGGGAATGGATGAGCTTCCCGGGGCCACTGTAACTAATGAGCACAAACTCAGGGGTTTAAAACAACAGAAATTTATCCTCTCTCAGTCCTGGAGGCCACACGCCCCAGATCCAGGCGGGCAGGGCCGCAATCCCTCCACACACTCCAGGGGAGGGTCCTTCCTGCCTCTTCCAGTCTCTGGGGTTCCAGCGTCCCTGACATGTGGCCGCATCACCCGTCTCTGCCTCCGCGGTCACATGGCCTCTCCCTGTGTGTCTGTCTCTAACTCTCCCTCTTCTCAGAAGGACGTCTGTCACATCATGTTAGCATCCCCCGTCTCGTGACCTCATCTTACCCACTTACACCTGCAAAGACCCTACTCCCAAACGAGGTCCCATCGTTCCCAGGTAGTGGGGTCTGGACTTGAACCTATCTTTTGGGCACGTGATTCAACAGTGGCATGCTCCCCAGCACGGCTGCAGGACAGGTGTCCTGGGCCCTGACGAGGGCCGGACAAGGGGCAAAGCAGACGGAGGCCTCTGTTCCCCAGGGCCACCGTGCCACAGGGGCAGACCACAATATCATAACAACTGAGTATCTGTGCACTGTGCAAGAAGATGCTGTCAGGGAGAAGAACAGAGCAGGCAGGACTGCCAGGCACGTGTGCTGGGGTCGGGGGAGGCCTCACTCAAAGGGTGGCATCTGGACAAAGACTAAGCCGGTGAAGAAGGGAACCCAGGGGCCTCTAGGGGAGGGTGCCGCCAGTGCAAAGGCCCTGGGGTGGGTACCTGCTGGGCTAGGAGCACCAAGATCAGGGGCAGGAGGGCAGGTGGGCCAGGCAGACCACACTGTGTTGGCGGCTGAGAAGCCTCAGGACGCCACGGAGTGCCCTGAGCCTGAGCAGACAAAGGATTCGATCTGCTCTGAGCCGGCCCACTCGCTGCTTCTATGATGAGAGGCTGGGAGGAGGCCTCCAGCCTGCCACTGCGGGTCATAGACCCCTCACCCCCGTCCCAGCCCTGAGACCGGGTCCCAAGGCCCCCACAACGGTTCCCCCAGCTCCCAGCCCCAGGTCCTGCTGCTCCCTTGGTCACCGGCACCCCTCTCCCAGCCTGATGTTGACCCCACACCTCCCGCCAGCCAAGCGAGGACAGGGTGACATTCTCAGCAGCCGGTCCCGCCAGCAGGCACTGGGACAGGACGGAGGCTAAAACCGCCAGCCGAGTTGCCCGGCACCGTGAAACCTCAGTTTCCGGGCAGATAGGGAGCCCCAGAGGGACAGTGTGTGCAGACGTGGCCTCGGGGGCCTGGTCCATGGCCGGCTCTGCCCCAGCCGGCTCAGCGTGGTCCACCCGCCTCCCTCCTCTTCCCGGTCCCCAGCAGGACGAGGCGGGCAGCCCGGGGGGGCTCTTCACCGCGGCCGCCGGAGCGAGGGTGTTGTCGGACACGGGCAGATATGAACCCAGATGCCCGGACCTCGATGCCCACCATCATGTCAACGACAAAGCGAGCCCTGAGGCAGAAGGCCGGCTGGGCCGGACACTCGCCTGGGGGACAAGAGTGAGGTGCGTCCCGAGGGGGTCGCAGTGCGTCCAGCTGCCCGGGGACACTTCCTAGAAGGACAGAGAAGCCGGGACGCCCGCTGCAGGGCCCCGGGCAAGACTCACCTGACATTTCTGCTGTGATGACCGGCTGGGGGCGAAGCCTGCAGCCACCTAGGGGGAGACAGCCACAGTCAGGGGGTCCCCACGGCTGCCGGGTACAGTGCTAGCTGCCAGGCCACCCAGGGGGTGTCTGGACTCTTCCCGAAAGGCCAGCCCCAAATGCGGGACCCCAGTCACCAGCTGGCCTCACAGCCTCCTGGGGGGCATCTGCACTGACGGGGGGTCAGGCTGCAGCCCCACCCCACAGTGGCCACAGCCAGGACGTTCCTGGGAGACCAGCGACCTGCCCCCACTGCTCTCCCTCCTCCTCCTCCTCCCCCACCTCAAAGGATGGCTCTGAGCACCTCCGCAAGGTCCCACGTCCAAGTCACCGAGAACTGTGTGCACACTTGCTGTGTGACCTCAGGCAAGTCACACAGCCCAGACTCTCTGGGTGTGCAGGGTTTGCCCCCGTGAGCCTTGCAGGGCCAAGGTCCCCAGTGCACCCCAAGCGAAGCACCCAGGGACAAGTGGGCACGCAGTGGCCCTTCCTAAAGGGAGCCAAGTGACTGTGTCACGGAGCAGCCCCCACGCCAGGCTGCCCCAACGCGCACAACCGAGCAGCATCCGCCGGATCCACAGGGGCTCTGCGTGCAGACGGCGCCACTTCCAGACAGGGCTGGGCCCACACGGCCACAGCCAGTCCCTGCCCAGTCATCACGGCACAGCCGGGCCTGAATGTCCCCAGCACCTGGCACTGGGGCGTGGACACCAAGGCCTGCAGGCCAGTACGGGGCAGGAAGCTGGGACGTGTTCTCACCCACAGTCCAGGTGGGAAGGGTCCAGTGACATCGAGTTCCCCAGGGCCCACCCCTCAGCCCAGTGACGGCCCCACCTGGACCTTCCGTCTGGCCCAGCCCAGCCTGCCTGCAGGCCTGGTGGACTCATGGCCCATGCCAGTGTCTGTCCACTGCACAGAGCCCACGCGTGCCCTGTGCCACGGGCGTCCCCCACTGAGAGCTCGGGGGGGCTCAGAGCAGGGCTGCCTCGGGGCCCCGCAGGGTCGGGGTGCTCAGACAGGGCACGGTGCTATGTGACAAACGGGCCTGCTCTGAGTCCTGACACCTTGCTTCTATCCCTAGCTGCTCTGTGGCAGAACCCCGCTGGCCCCCTCTGGGGACCCCCCTGGGCCCCTGTGAAGCAGACATGGGATGGCCTCAAAGGAGCCTTGGGGTCAGCTGACTCTGAGCTAGCGGGCTACACCAGCGGAGACACACCCTGGCCAGTCACGCCCTTCGAGACCCAGGACACGGGCAGGGAGGTACACCTGGGGCCCCACTGTGCCCACACTCGGCTCAGAAGCTCCCTGCCCTACAACCCCAGGCCCTCAGCGGAGGGACTGCCCCGAACCTGGGACCCTCGGCCACCATGGCCCCGTGACTATCAACAGACACCAACCTGGTTTGGGGGTTGTGTTTATTTTACAGGTCACATCTGTTTTCCGACCCGAGACAGAGGAGACACAATCCTAGAGAACCCATGGGCTCGAGGCTGAAGGTGGCTGGAGGAACGAGGCCTGACTGCCCGGCTCCACGGTCCACGGCCCGGCTGGATCCCAGCTGTGCTCCAGTCCCGGGAGAGCTCAGTCCGGGCAGAAACGTGCGCCCACGGGCCGGCGGGAACAGCGCGGCTGCTGGTTCCGAGGCTGGCAGGCGTGAGTGTCCCTACAATTGAGAGGACCACAGCCTCCTGGATGATGGCAGGGGAGGCCGGGGCAACAAGTGGAGTCCGCGAGGAGGCTGGGGCAACATGTGGAGTCCACGAGGAGGCCGGGGCCATGCCTGGAGTCCGGGAGGAGGCCGGGGCAACATGTGGAGTCCGCGAGGAGGCCGGGGCAACATGTGGAGTCCGGGAGGAGGCCGGGGCAACATGTGGAGTCCACGAGGAGGCCGGGGCAACAAGTGGAGTCCGCGAGGAGGCCGGGGCAACATGTGGAGTCCACGAGGAGGCCGGGGCAACAAGTGGAGTCCGCGAGGAGGCCGGGGCCAGCGCGGAGCAGAGGAAGTCCGGAAGCCGGCGGGCGGGCGGGCACGGGGCCTACGTGTCGGGGTCCAGCCGGCGGCACGTGGCCTCCAGCACTCCGCGGAACACCTGGAAGCGGTGGTTGAGGTCGGGCCGGGCGTGGAGGCGGAGGCGGGTGCCCAGGGCTCCATCGGGTGAGGGCGCGCCGTAGAAGACGCGCCGCACGCGGGAGTGCACCAGGGCCATGGCGCACATGGCACAGGGCTCGCGGGTGACGTAGAGGTCGCAGCCGGTGCACACGTAGGGGACGCCGTCCTCATCCGTGTCCACGTCCTCGTCCAGCTTGCGCACGGAGCCCACGCGGACAGCCTGGGCGGTAGCGGCCGGGGCGAAGGAGCAGGCGGGGTGGGGCCTGAGGTCGTAGGTGCCGCGGCCCTGGCCCTGGGCCACCAGGTCGATGCACACCATGGTGGCGTGCAGCAGGGGGGTGGCCGGGCTGCGGCAGTCGTGGCCCGTGGCCAGCACGCGGTCCGAGGCTGGGTCCACCACCACGGCCCCCACGGCCCTCAGGCCCCTCGCGGCCGCCTGCTGCGCCGCCCGGATAGCCCGCTCCATGTGGCCCTGCATCGCAGCCCGCTCCTGTGCTGAGAAGAGCCGCCCGGCCAGGGCACGGGTCACCTGCCTGTCCTCGTGGAAGGATGTGGGCCAGTGGGCACGGGCCTCCTCAAACTGGCCCCTGGTCAGGGGCGGCCGGGCAGGCACGGGCACCAGGAAGGGCTGTCCCAGGCCACGGGCGTCCACAGCTGGCCACGGCAGGAGCTCGGCGAGCGAGCACGCGCCCACGGCAGGCTCCGCCAGGCACAGCAGCATCTCCAGCGCGTGCGGGCGGCTGGCATCGCGGCTCGGCCGCACCCTCTTGAGGTGGGACTGCGCGGGCAGCGGGTGGACAGCTGACACCTCCTTGAGGAGCCGTGAGGTCTGGCGCTTGTCGAGGACAGGTGCAGCGTAGGCCAGCACCAGCTCCACGGCCCCGCACTGCTGTTCAGACAGGACCGGGAGGGCCTGCCACGGCGCGGGTTCTCGCTCCGGGCTCCCGGCCTCCTGGTCCCCACGCTGCTCTGCGGCGCCCGGGGCAGGGTCCATCCTCGGCACGGCTCCGACTGTGGGAGACAGAGACCGGAGCAGAGCATCATCCGTCAGCCGCGGGAGGCCGGGGTGAGCCGGAGGGGTCCGTCCCAGGAGCGCGCCGCATCGGAAGGCTCGTCCGGAGCTCCAGCCCAAGGACAACGCGTCACTGGCCACCGCGCTCTCGCCCACATCCTACTAGCTCTGGGTTTACACAGAGTTTAAACTGCCACCACTTTTTCTCTTTCTCTTTCTTTGAGCTGTGCCGTGAGCAGAAACGCAGCCCGGATGTCAGAGACTTAAGACGGACGAGAGAGCGTAAGCCGCCTCGGCTGCCTTATGCTGACTGTGTGCTTACGTGGAAATGCTTTGTGTGTCTTGGTTAAACAAACACATCCTTAAAATTGGTTTCACCTGTTTCTTTGTGCGATTTAAAAACTGGGCTTCTAACTGCTTTTACCCCTCACAACGTGCACCCCCGGCTCACTCTGCATCCCACGGGCGCCCATGTGGTTACTGGCCAGGCCCCTCGGAGGGCACGTGAGGTCCTCATCCAACACAACGTGCCCTAAGGTCACGACGCAAGTCTGGCAAATGCACAGAGCGGAGGCGTGGGGGCAGCTGTGAGAAGTGGGAAGTGAGGGGGCCCCGCTTGCACCCCCGACGCCGGTGCCAGGCAGAGCCCCCAGGAGGGCCCACGGCACCGATGCCAAATCCTGCTCCCGGCACACACCAAGTCCAGGAGCCACGGCCCGGATGGCCTGCCCCGGGCCACAAAGCTCTCACTGTCTCCAGGGCAAAAGACAGACACAGCCTCGTTTGTCCCTCCCAGACTACATCCTCTGCCCGATTAAAACAGAACAAGCCACAAGGAAAGGAGGCTGCCAGCGGGACGCTGCTGGCTGGGCCACCAACCCCTAGGGAGGATGGGTAAAAGTGACAAAACAGTCACTATCTGAGCCAGCAACTCCACTCCTAGGTATGTGGCCAGGAGAACTGAAAACACACATGCACACAGAAACCTGCACACGTGTCAACGGCAGCACAATTCACAACGGCCAAAAGGTGCACACAACCCCAGTGTCCAACGACAGCTGACGGATCCACACACGGGTCCACACACACAGTGGAGTATTATGAAGTCGTGAAAAGGAGTGAGGCCCTGACATGGCTGCATGCGGACAGACCTGAACACACGATGCCAAAGGAGAGAAGCAGACACAGAAGGACACACGGTGTGTGATCCCATTGACCTGAAACGTCCAGAACAGGCAGATCCACAGACAGAGAGCAGGCTTGTGGGTGTCACAGGCTGGGGAGGGGGCAGGGCTGATGCTGATGGGATGGGGTTGCTTTGCAGTATGATGAGGATGTTCTAGAACCTGATAGAGATGAAAGTTATTCAACTCCGTGAACGTATTAAAAACCACTAAAACGCTCCTCATGAGTGGGTGACCTGCAGTCCGTGAATTGTATCTCAGCAGAGCGGCTTCGAAAGGGACCGAGAGGGGAGGATGTGAGTCAGCAGACCCCAGACGAGGCCCAGCGCCTCGAGGACAGCTGCGGGTCCTGTGACCACCACGGGTCCTCAGGCTTCCACGAACGGGCTCCCCTGCATCTCCACTGACCCGGGGAGGGAGATCCGGGGACCATCCCTGTTCTAAGGGCCGAGACGAGGCTCCCAGAGGTGAAGGGACTTGCCGGGAGCCACGTGGCTGGGACGGGCAGAGCTGGGACCTAACCTGGCAGCCGGCCACTCACCAGCTCAGTGACCCTGCCTTCCGAGACAGACTGGCAGGCTCCGGCCCACGCAAGATGGGTCCATACCCCGTTCTACACGAGAAGGAAACAGCTTCTGCAGAGGGTGACGCCTGGGCCACCTGCGGAGCACCCACCCACAAACCTCCCGCTTGAACACTCCGGGGGGACCTGATGCGTGGCGGCGGGGGCCACCGCACCTCAGTTCCTCTTCTCCCAGCTCCTGGCCCCCCACACCCTCCGCCTGAGCTCTCCCCAGGTCATGCCCAGCTCAGTCCCTTCCCTTTGCCAACAGCTTCCGTCTCCAAGTCTCCAAGGGGCTCAGGCGGGTCCCTTCACATTTACCGTTGCAGTCCTGAGCCTGCTGCCTCTGTCCAGGGCAGAGAGGGTTCAACTGCAAAGACAGCCCCTTCCCCATGGACCACACACCCTGGAGGGGCTGCCTGGACCAGAAAGACGGGACCCCTAACGGCGATGGGGTCAGTGGCTTAGGACCACCCACCCTTCCAGCATCCCAATGGAAAACGGGCGTGCTCTGGAACTCCTGGGGACAATGGGCAGCTGGTGGCACCCAGGGGCTGTGGGCCTGGGGTCCCAGCAGGAGTGAACTCGGCTCCAGGAGGACGGGAAACGGCACTTCTTCCACGAGCGAGTCAGGCTCCGCAGGCGACACCCAGTAACCCTTGGGCTCGAGGCCTTATCTCACCCCCAGGTCGGGAGGGAGAGAGCCTGGACTGGGTGCGTCCGGGCCCTGCCCCAGGAGCCCTGACCCCAGCTCGGAAGGAAGCTCCCCTGTCCCCTGAGGCCTCAGGCACCAGTCCTACCCCCCACGCCAGCTTCCCCCTCTGGGAAACGGGAACCCACCACTGTCACTCGGGGCTGTGTAGGGCACAAAGCAAGAAAACCCAGGCCTGGCCTGGAAACCACCCTACAGCTTCTCGGGGGCCCCGACTGTGGCAGGTGGAGCCCAGGAGGGCTCCTCAGAGGCAGTGACCCACAGCCAGGCCTGGAAGACAGGCAGAGCAGGGCAGTGAGTCCTGAGCATTAGGAACAGCCAGGGCTGGGGTCTCGGAGGCGCCCATGGGCTGGGTGGGCGCTGGTTCCAGACGCCGTTTCCAGGACTCGGTTCCACCGGAAAGGGAGGGGGCTTCAATTGAATTCGCATTGCTAACACGCCCCCAATAGAGTGGGGTTGCGGGGTGATACCTAGGACGCCCCGATGAACCCGAATTCCAGAGGCGGCGCATATGATCTTTTGGGGTGCGCCTGTCCCATGCGATCTTTGGGACGTACAATTAAAAGAAAAATCACTCCTCGTCTATCAGGAATTCGAATTTAACGGGGCGTCCTGCGCTTTTACTTCCTGAACCTGGCCCCCCTACAAGCGGCCCTCCTGTGCATGACAGCTCGAGACCCTCGGAAATGTGGGGCGCGGGAGAGGACCCCTGATCCCCGGGGCCCGGATAAGAAGTAGTCTCGAAAATTCACCCTTGGATTAAGCATCGTGCGGGATGATGAGCGTTTAGGAGGGTCCCCGCGCCCAAGGCGGGCAGGAGGCTGCAAACGGGGAACCCCCGAGGCAGGGAGCTGGCCGCGATGACCCGCGGGCACGCGCACCGGAAGCAGCTGGACCCGCGGGGCCTCCACGCCGGGCCGCAGGGGCGCGCGCACGCGCAGAAAGGCGAGGGTCGCGAGGAGCGGGGTCCCGCAGCCCGGCCGCCCCGCGCGCACGCGCACACGCGCCGCTCCCCCCGCCCGTTTGAGGCACGCGCCAGTCCGGCCCGGCTGCCCCCTCGCTCCCCGCGCGGCCAGCGCCCCCCGCAGCCGAGACCCCCCCGTGGCCGCCCCCTCTCGCATCCGGGGGGGCCCGGGTCGCGAGAGCCCGAGACCCCAGAGGCCACGCGCTTACCTCAGGAGACGAGCGCGAGCGCTGCGCTTCTCCAAGTCTTAGCAACCGGCCGCCCGCCCCGCCTCCGCCTGGCGCCGCGGGGCACGACGGGAGCGTAGTTCCAGGGGCGGGGTCGGCGCGCGGCAGAGGCGGGGCCCGGACTACAATCCCCACAACGCCGCGCGCGCGGCCGCCTCGCTCCGCCCCTCCCCAGAGCGCCGCTCCCGTGACCGGCAGTTGAGCGTTGAGTTGAGGGTTCGAGACCCGTGCGGGCGGCGGAGAAAAGTCGGACCCTGGGGACCCTTGGAGAAAATCAGTAGAGTAGGGAGACTGAGGCAGAAAGGCACACGACACCCACTCCAGTCACTCCCCGAGCATACTTTGGTGCTGCCACGTGGTTCCCGAGGAGCTGTCCCCAGAGACCTGGGTGGACTCAGGTTCCAATTCTGGTCTGAGGCCCAGGCTGACTCCAGGGCTCAGTTTCCCCATTTGTACCGTAGGCAAAGGGGATTCTTGACTCTTCCGGGAAAGCCATGCTAATTTTATGAGCAAATCCAGTTATTCATTCCAGTGAAACGGGGTTTAACTCAGTGATTCTCAGCATCTATTCCTGCAGAAAACAACACTCTGGGAAACCATTTTGCTTGTAGCTGGTCACTTTCTTTTTTCTTTTCTAAATAAAAACTCAGATTGATGTGTGGTTTAGTTTTTCTTTTTTTTTTTTTACACATCTCTCCATCACTGGATGTGCCAGTCAAGCTAGCCAAGAGCCCCCGTTTTGCTGATTATTAAAAAAAAAATTGATGGTCTTTCATTGGGATGTCGCTGGAAGCAATGCCTAAATTTTCTGCATGTCGAAAGTGAATCTCTTCGCTGTGTTTTTCTGCCTATTTTTAATTTCTCAGAATCCAAAAAGACATATAAGTAGGGATGTAAAATGGTCCATCAGCTGGGGTAAAAACAGTTTGGCTGTTCTTCAAAAAGCTGAACATAGAATTACCCTAAAACCCAGCAATTCCACTTCTAGGTATAGACTCAAGAGGATTGAAAGCAGGGATTTCAATGGATGCTTGGACACCATGCTTATAGCAGCATTATCCACAATAGACAGAAGCTCGTCAATCAGAGCATTTCCCTCCCCCTGATCACTGTGATTGGTTCAGGGATGGACATGTGATGCAGTGATACCAATGAGAGTCAGCCCTGGGACTCTGTCTGAAATGTGAGCAAAAAAGTGGCTCTCATTATGCTAGAGTTAAGCCTGGAATTCCCGGGGGGGGGGGGGGCATCGTTTTTGCCACTCAGCAGTGGAGCCTGTCTGAGAATGAAGCCAAAGCAGAAGAGAGCAGATCCCAGAGAGAAAGCGAGGTCCATGCCTTGAAAACATTGTTTGAGCACCTGGATCCAGCCATGCCTGAATCAGGAAGTCTTTGGGCTTTCCCGTGATTTTTGGGTTTGCTTTTTTTTTTTTTTTTACTTAAGCTAATTAGAGTCATAATTTCAGTGCTTTAGAAATCAAGATCTTTGACTGATAAGGTCCCTTTTGTTTTGACATTGTTCATCATCTAGCCCCTTTCACAAGTAACATGACCCTCAAAATTCGTGGTGATAGGTTAGTGTCCAGCCCCAAAAGGTTGGAAAAACTGTGAAATTGGTTCCTTAATGGTAAGCTTAATGGCAGCGGAAAGCACATTGAAATCAGTCAGAAGCCTGGTTAGCTGCTGATGGGCTGGGTGCCATAAGCTCTTCCACGTCTGCAAGGCAGTCAACAAAAGACTTTGGAGGAGGACAGGGACTTCCCTACAAACCCCCTGCATCTCCATGGGGCTGGCGCCAAAATCAACGCTCCTTGCGCCAAGCATGGCTCGTGTTTATCTGGCTCATTATCCTGTTGACTTTCTCAGGCGGCTCCCGGCAGCTGTGTGGGCCCCAGGTGCTTCCCGCCTCGGCCGCGATCCTCAGACAAGGCTTTTCCTGGAAACGCGCTGGGGGGACTTCCTTCAACTGCCCGGGGAAGGCAGATGCAAGCCCGCCACAGCCTGACAAGGAAGGGAAAGTTGCCATCCCCTGCTTCCCAGAGGTCACAGGACACTTTACCACCCCCAGCAGGGCTCTCGGTAAATGAGACTCCAAGAGGGCTCTATGACGCGATCACATGTGCGCGCGCGCGCGCACACACACACACACACACACACACAGAGCCGATCAGCCGCCAACCACCTGTCATCGGTCAGTTCCTCCAGGCTGGAAAACATTGGTTTCTGAAAAGCAAACTTAAGCGTCCTGAAATTCATTTTTTTTTTTTTTGAAGATTAGCCCTGAGCTAACTGCTGCCAATCCTCCTTTTTTTTTTTTTTTTTTTTGCTGAGGAAGACTGGCTCTGAGCTCACATCCGTGCTCATCTTCCTCTGCTTTATATGTGGGACGCCTACCACAGCATGGCTTTTGCCAAGCAGTGCCATGTCTGCACCCAGGATCTGAACCGGCGAACCCCGGGCCGGGCCGCCAAAGTGGAACGTGCAAACTTAACCGCTGCACCACCGGGCCAGGCCCTCAAATTCTAAGACCCAACCTCTCTGAGCACAACCTTTTAACCCTTAGTTTGCACACAATTATAACCCACCTTGTTCTCTGTTTTCCCAGGTTCCAGAGGCTGAGCCAAATGACAATAATTAATAATGAGTGATATGGGGCCGGCCGGCATGGTGGCACAGCGGTTAAGTGCGCATGTTTCACTTCAGCGGCCGGGAGTTTGCGTGTCATGGGGTGGAATGCACCCTGCGTGGCACACAGTTCCAACCAATTCCTCCCAAAAACCATGAGCACACAGGACCAGGGGGTGTCAGGGGGAGCCCCCAGCTCAAACACTCCCAAGTCGCTCCTGGGACCCCTTTATTTTATTGTCTTCCCAGCACTTATGATCACCTGGTGATATGTTATTTCTCTAGAATGTCCGCTCCACCAATGCTGGAAATTTTCTTTGATGCGGTATCTGCATCGCCTGGCTCAGAGCGAGGTCTCCATGCACGTGAACAGAAGAGGTCATTATTACTATTATTTTGGCAAGACAAATGGGATCGCCCACGCATCCCCCCCACAGCCCTGTGACCCCCCCCCCCACCCGCCGACTCTCCAAGGATCAAACGGGCACTGTCGCCACCTGCTGACCAAGGGCAGCACAGCCGCCGTGGCCGGTTTCAGGCGGATGAGCAGCAGGTTATCAGACCACTTCCCAGACACCGACACCCACCGGCCTCCCCCTCCGCAAGGCCAGAGGGGTCCAGGTCGCTGAGCGAGGCAGGGGTGGTGCATCAGCAACGGGTCTGCAAGCGGGGCACCCCCAGCAGCGGCACCTGGGGTCCTTTAGAAATGCAGATTCTTGAGCCCCACCCTAGACCTGCCGAATCAGAAACTTGGGCCTGGGCCCAGCCATCTGTGCTTCGGTGCCCTCCCCCAACCCCCGGCCCTCGGGGGGGATTCCGGGGCAGCTCAAGTTTGAGAAGCGGCACTGAGCAGCAGTTCTCAAGCCTAATGACTTTGCAATGTCTGGGGACATCTGTGGTTGTCACCGCTGGGGATGCTCCTGGCATCGAGTGGGTGGGGGCCAGGGATGCTGTGCAACACCCCACAGCGCCCAGGACGGCCCCCCACAACCACGAATCGTCCACCTCAAACGTCAGTCGTGCCGAGGCCGAGAAATCCTGCCCCAGAGCCAAGCAGGTACACTAATCATCGTGGGGGACCTTGGGCACGGGTCTTGGAGCTCCGAACCTCAGTTTCCCCACCTGTAAGCTGGGAACGATGACAGGACCTAGTCACTTAAGGTTGTTGCAAAAACCCGGACGAGTGACGTCAAGGAAGGACCCAGCCCCCGATCTGGGGGAACCTATGGGGCAGCAGACCCCTCCCCTGAAAACGGAGGCCCCTCCCGGACTTGGGGAGATCTAATCAGGGAAGTGAGGGCCCTTCTGCAGGAGAAGGCTGTGCCCCTATGTCAGGGGCTGGGGGAGCCCTCTTGTCCTCCTGTCCCCCTGCTCGGTCCTTCAGGTCCCAAAGCCCGGCCGGGTCTCTACCGCGAGCTGCGGGGAGCCACGCGCGACGTCCCGCCTCCGCTCGGAAAGAGCGCTTTCTATTGGCCCCGGGGCAGGGCGGCGAGGTGCTATTGGCCGAGAGGCGTGTCGCGGGGAGTGATGGACGGGCCGAGGGCGGGGCCTCCGGGGTCCTGCGAGTCTTAGGTTTCGCTCTGGTCCACGCCGTCCGGAGGGAGGATGCGCAGCGCGCGGAATCCCCCGCTCGCAATTCCGGGGTGAGGGACCGCGGTGGCCTCTCTTTTCCTTTCTCAGATGGGGAAACCGAGTCTCAGCCTCCTGTTATTTCCTCCACCGTGGATTTTTTTCACATTAATTTTGATTTTTAAATATATGGCAATAAAATAGTTTTTACCTCCATCACCGAGTTTTTTGGGCGCCCTCTTGAGTTTGGAGCCTAAGGCGAGTGTCTCACTCTCCTGACACGACTCCCAGTTCTGCAGAGAAGGGTGGAAGCAAGCGAGACCTGTGGGTCTGCAGCGGCATCTTTGGGCTTCCCTGCTGGGGTCCAGTCATTACTCCCAGATCTGATCTCCAGGGGACCGGTGGGGGGTCCTGGCTCCTCCTTTGGCCTGAGCTCCTCCTTAAAAGTTGATTAATTATGCACAATCATTCAGTTTTGTAACATCTGTATTGAGATATAATTCGCACACTACACAATTCACCCATTTACACTGTCCAGTTCAACGGTTTTTCATACATTCATAGAGTTGTGCAACCTTCACCCCAATCTATTTTAGAGCATTTTCAATACCATAAAAAGAAACCCCACACCCAACAGCAGTCACTCCTCATTCTTCCTCCCCAGCCGCTGGCACCCACAAGCCCGCTCTCTATCTGTGGATCTGCCTGTTCTGGATGTTTCACATCAATGGGATCACATGCCGTGTGTCCTTCTGTGTCTGCTTCTCTTCCTGAGCGTCGTGTGTTCAAGATCCATCCATATTGTGCCGTGTGTCCATGCTTCACTCCTTTTCATGGCTGAATAATATTCCAGGGCACGGCTGGACCACATTTGTTTATTCACTCACCCATTGATGGACATTTGCGTTTTCCACTTCTTAGCGATTATGAACAATGCTGCTGTGAACAGGTATGCATGAGTTTTTAGTCGGACATATGTTTTCATTTCTTCTGGGTTTATCCCTGGGGGCAGAATTACTGGATCACCTGGTAACCTGAGACCCATCAGACTGTTTTCCACTGCGGCTGCCCCATTTCCACTCCCGCCCACCGAGAGCGAGGGTTCTGGTTCTCCACACCCTCGCCAACACTTGCTGTTATCTATCTTCTGGAATACTGTTGTCCTAAGGTGGGGCGTGCCATCTCACTGTGCCTTTGGTTTGCATTTTCCTGGTGGCTCTGGATGGTGAGGAGACAGTAATTATTGAATGCTTACTGTCTGCCTGGGCCCTGCACGCAGAGCTCTGGACAACAGACTTGGTCCCTGCTCCTGCAGAGCTCATGAACAGGAGACGGATGGTAACCGGATAAGATAAAACACTGCTGAGATCTTCCCAATAGAGCAAGTGCTCCACGGGATGCTGAACGCAGATGTTGCCTTCATAGTGACCAAGTGGCTGTGGTCCCTGGAGCGGTCAGGAAAGACATCTCCGAAGCAGTGACACTTCCCCTGAGCCCTGATCATAAGTTTTCTGTGGGAAGAGCATTCCAGGCAGAGGGAACAGCCCATGCAAAGGCCCTGAGGCAGGAGTTGGCTTGGCATGTTCGAGCCGGGAAGATCCCGCAGCCTGAAATTTGGTGAACACAGGGGCGCGTGGAGATGAAGCCGTGAGAGCCAGAGAGCCCAGCTGCTTCAGAAAACCATTTGGCAGTTTTGACTAAAGCTAAGCTCATGTATATTCTATGACCCGGCAAATGGATGAGTGTCTGTCGTGGACTGGATTGTGTCCTCCAAACTTCATGCACTGAAGCCCTAACGCCTAGGACCTCAGGATGTGACTGTATTTGGAGACAGGGCCTTTGAAGGGGTAGCTAAGGTAAAATGAGGTCATTAGGGTGGGCCCTCATCCAGTTTGACAGGGGTCCTTATGAGAAGAGGAGATGAGGACACAGACACGCGCAGAGGGCACGCCGAGGAGAGAGGCCTCAGAAGAAACCAGCCCTGAGGACACCTTGGTCTCGGACTTCCAGCTTCCCTCGCTGGGAGACGATCCACGTCTCTCGTTTAAGCCCTCGGTCTGTGGTACTGTGTGATGGCAGCCTGAGCAAATTAATACAGGGCCCAATAAAATGTGTTCACATCCAGCGAAAGATTTGTATGAATGTTCATAGCAGCTTTGTTCATAATAACCCCAAACTGGAAACAACCCAAGTGTCCATCTGTAAGTGAACGGGTCAAGAAGTTGCGGTCCATTGATACAACGGAATACTACGCAGCAACGAAAAAGGTGAGTGACTGTGCCACCCTACCCCCCGGCTGCACTTCTTGGACATGATGCTGAGTGGGAAGTAGCCAGCACAAAGGGAACACACCACAGGACTCTGTTTAGAGAAAGTATGAAATTGGGCAAAACGAATCAATGGTGATGAAAGTCAACCAGTGGTGACCTCTGGGAGGGGAGAGACGCGGACAGGGCAGGAGGAGGCCTCTGCGGCAAAGGAGGCTGGAAGTAGGTGATGGTGCTCAGGGTTGTATATATATGTGTGCAATTTTTTTATAGACTATTTTGTTTTTGAGAAGTTTTAGGTTCATAGCGAAATTGAGCAGAAGGTACAGAAATTTCTCACTGACCCCTTTCCCCAAAGCACGCACAGCCTCCCCTCTGATCAACATCCCCCACCAGAGTGGACATTTATTGCGAGCATGAACCTACGTGGACACGTCGTACTCACCCAGACCCCGCAGTTGACAGTGGGGTTCACTCCTGGTTTTGTACTTTCCATGGGTTTGGACAATGCGTGATGTCATGTGTCCACCATCATAGTGTGATACAGAGTGGGGTCACTGGGTCACTGCCCTAAAAACCTCCGTGCTCCGCCAACGCCTCCTCCACAACCCCGGCAAGCACAGATCTTTTTCCCGTCTCCATAGTTTAGCCTGCCCACGGGCACTTCAATGCAGCCGCGCGCTTAAGACTTGTGCACGTCACGGTGTGTAAGTCCTGTCTTCATCTTTTTTTTCTTTTTTGAGGAAGATTAGCCCTGAGCTAACATCTGCCGCCAATCCTCTTCTTTTTGCTGAGGAAGACTGGCCCTGAGCTAACATCTGTGCCCATCTTCCTCCACTTTATATGTGGGACGCTTACCACAGCATGCTTGCCAAGCGGTGACATGTCCACACCCGGGATCCGAACCGGAGAACCCTAGGCCACCGAAGCGGAACGTGCGCACTTAACCGCTGCGCTACCAGGCCGGTCCCACGTCTTCATCTTTTACACATTATTTCTGGTGTATCTATGAGGGGGTTTCCAGACGAGGTCAGCCTTTGGGTCGGTGGTCTCAGTAAAGCAGACGGCCCTCCCCAAAGTGGGTGGGTATCATCCCATCCATTGTGGACCTGAATAGAAAAAAAAGGCAAAGGAAGGGAGGATTTGTCCCCTCTGCCTGACCGCTGGCGCCGGGCCATCCATCATCTCCCGTCCTCGGACTCGGCCTTACAGCGTCGGCCCTCCTGGGTCTCCAGCCTGCAGACGGCAGATCCTGGGACCTCTCAGGCTCCGTAATCATGTGAGCCAAATGCTCACAATAAATCTCTTTCTGTATATCTGTCTTTACACCCTTATAGATCCTCTAGGCTCTGTTTCTCTGGAGAGCCCCGACTAATGCAAGCTCCCAGGAGGGTCTTCCCGGCACCCCTTTCTTTGCTTCAAAATCCCATTGCTTCCTGGGGTAGGGCAGGTGGGGAGGTGGGTGCTGGGCCTGGCTGGGTAGCCAGAAGGAGGGGCTGGGGGCTGCTCTGGAAAGTCCCGGGGCCTCCTGGCTCTGTCCTCCAGTCCCCCTCCCTGCCCCCACCTGATCAGCTGGGCCGCCGTGCTATTTTAAGATGCTCCCCACCCCCCCTTCCTTCCTTGCTGTGTCAGGAGCCCACTTCCTGATTGGGTCTCAGTCTTCCCCCTCGGGGTGGGGCAAAGACAGATTGCCTGTTGGGGTGTTTCTCTACCAGCCCCAGGTGCCCAGCCCCCAATTTGGGCCTCCCTGCCCCTTCCTCAAACCAGGACTGGCCACATAATGTGCAGATCCCCATTCAAAATGAAAGTACGGGGCCCCTCGTTCAAACATGATTAGGAATTTCAAGACGGTGGCCACAGAGCAGTAAGTCATGCTCGGGGCCCTTCTGAGCTGGGGCCCTGAGGCTGGCCCGGTGTTGCACTCTGCTTCGGCGACCTGGGGTTTGGATCCCGGGCATGGACCTACACACTGCTCATCGAGCCATGCTGTGGCAGCGTCCCACATACAAAATAGAGGAAGATGGGCACAGGTGTTAGCTCAGGACCAATCTTCCTCATAAAAAAATCCCCAAAACAAAAAACACCGAGCTGGGTCCCTGGGTGTGTGCGCAGGTCTCAGCCCAGGAAGCTGGCACTGCCCTAAGCTTGGAGCCCTGCCCCCTGCCTTGTCGTTTCATACACTTGTGCTTATTTATTTTATTGTGGTAAAATACACATAATGTAAAACTCAAAATCCTCACCATTTTTCAGGGCACAGCTCAACGACATGAAGCACATTCACATTGCTGTGCAACCATCCCCTCCATCCGTCTCCAGAACTTTCTATCTCCCCAAACGGAAGCTCTGTCCCCAGGAAACACTGACTCCCACCCCTCCCCCAGCCCCTGGCCCCCCATCCACTTTCTGTCTCTGTGGATGTGGCTCCTGTGGGGACCTCCTGTGAGTGGGCCACACAGTGTGTGTCCTTCTGTGTCTGGCTCATGTCACGAGCATCACGTCCTCCAGGTCAGTCCACATTGGAGCAGGCATCAGGATCTCCTTCCTTTTCAAGGCTGCATAATATTCCCTTGTCTGAATGGAACATGCTGTGTTTATCCAGTCATTCGCCTATGGACGCACCTTTTGGCTATTGTGAATAATGCTGCTGTGCACATTTATGTACAAGTACCTATTTAAGGCCCTGCTGTCAATTCTTTTGGGCCTATACAGAGATAGAGAGACGCATCAGCATTAATTTTTAATAGCCAGTCTTCTTTTCACCGTCTAGTTTTATTTCAGCTTCTGGCTGATCATAACAGTGAAACACACCCTTTGCCAAGTAAAACTATCACTAAGTCAGAAAACACATCAAAGCGTGAAGGGAGAAAAATCACCCATAGTCTCACCTGCCAGGTCACTTCCCGTTCCTGTTGTGGCGTGTTTTTCTCAGCGGGGGGACCAATGATCGCTTTGTTTCCCAGATGCAGCTTTCTGAACCTTCTCATTAGAATTCTCTGCTTCCAGGAACCTTCCCCGAAGGTCCCCGTCCAGGAGGGTGAAACACCCCATGTGCATTGCTGTGGCTGGAAGCAACCTACGTGCCCATCAAGAGGGGACTGAATGTACATGAGGTGGGCCAGCCCTGGGGGTTGCATGGGAGGATCACAAGACGGGCCGAGGCAGAAGAAGTGAGCATCTGTGCAGTTTTATTGAAACCCGCTGTGTGTGTTAAAAAAAAAAAAAAAAAAAACAGTGAAAAAGTCAGGGTGATCTCTTTGTACCTGCTCACTGGCGCACACGGATGCAAGCTGAATGAATTCTCAGGGCTGAATGAGGAGCTATTGGGAGGATTGGCTGCCTTAGGATGGGGTCACCTGTTTCCTGGGAAGAGGCTTGGGAGAGAGACATTCTGTGCACAGCCTTTTAGACACTTTGTTTGTTTGTTTGTTTTTTGCTGAGGAAGATTGGCCCTGAACTAACATCTATGCCAATCTTCCTCTATTTTGTATGTGGGGTGCTGCCACAGAGTGGCTTGATGGGCGGTGTGCAGGTCTGCAGCCGGGATCTGAGTCTACAAACCTGTGAACACGGGGCCGCTGAAGCAGATCGTGCGAACTTAATGACGACACCACCAGGCCGGCCTCTGGTAGACGCTTTGAATTTTGAACTGTGCAAATATATTTCCTGTGAAAACATAAATAAAAGTAAAACTATTTGAAAAAACAAGACAAAACCAACAGCCTGGTATTGGTCCCTGTACCTCGGGGCCGCATTTTTTTCATCAAGGGTTGACCTTAATCTTTTTATCCAGTCGGCTCTTGCTACACCTTGAAGACGCTTTTGTTTTCACTACTATACGTAACGCCGGGATGGACAGCCACAGACAGAACTTGCTGTTTTCATCTCATATTATTTACTTAGATCCTTAGAGGCGAATTCTTCCCTCCCTCTCCCCTCCCTCCCTCCCTTCCTTCCTCCCTTCCTTCCTTCATCAACATTTCTTGAGCACCTACTGAATGCTAAGCCCTGAGCTGGGCACTGGGGACACACAGGGGACAAAGCTGACACTGACCCCTTTCCTGGTGGAGCTCACCATCTCGACCTGTGCTGTCTAGAACCTTCCAGGTGACAGACCTGTTCTCCACCTGTGTGTGGCTCTTGAGCACTTGAAATAAGGCCACTGCAATGGAAGAAGTGACATTTAAATGTTCTTGACTGTTCATCAATTCGTTTAGATTTAAATAGCCACCTGGGGCTAGTGGCTTCCGTATTGGACAGGGAGGGGCTGGCATTCCTGGCTCCAGGGTGGAAGCGTTTTTAAAGACCATGGATTCCTGTGGCCAAGTGATTTTTTCCAGACGGGTTGAGTGTCTCAGGTCAGGAATGAAGGAAAATCACAGTGTCGGGATGGCCTGAGGGCGGTGCTGGGAGGTCCCCCAAAGCTCATACAGCTTCCCTCCACCCTAGCAAAAACGCAGGGCCATGGACTGGGGAATTATTCACACTCCATGTGTTACACACCCACAGATTCCTCAGACAGCAGAGGGCAGCCAGGAATATAGTGGACATGAGTCTGGGTCCCTGCTCTGAGGAGCTCATGGGATACAGGGAAGACAGGTGATAAACCAGGAAACAACTCAGTAAAGTGATGGCAGGTGGCAAGTTTTATGATGGAGATAAAGAGGGCAATGGGACTGTGGTGCCCACATTAGGGACTTTGGCTGGGGGTGGTCAGGGAAGGCCCTCTGAGGAGGTGATGTCTGAGTGGACACCTGAAGATGAGGAGGTACTGGCCATGTGTCTCTGGGGGTGGGGCACTCCAGGCAGGAGGCATAGCTGGTGCAAAGGCCCTGGGGTAGGAACAAATCTGGCAAGGCCAGTGTGGCTGAAGCAGAGAGAGCAAGGGAAAATGGGGTGGGAGGTCACCCAGGACCTTTCAGAAGGGGAGGTGGAAGGGGTGGCTGTCCTTCTGAGATCCTGGGAGGTTTACAGCTGTCCCTTTATCTTTTGCAATGTGACATTTGGCTGGGAATTGAGCCTCATCCCTACCTCCTGGGCCCACTCCCCCTTCACCGTGTCTGCCAGTATTCCCCTCGGGGCATGTAGGTCAGGTGGAGCTGGCCTTTCTGGTGCCCTTCCAGCCCAGGGGGAGAGGGGCTGGAGGAAGGAAGGAGACTGCAGAGAAGCTTACCCCGCCCCCCTTCCCTCCGCTCCCAAAGAAGTCACAAAGAAATTGGCAGGAGCCTGGGCTGGTTGTGACCTTTGGACCCCAGGAGAACTTGAGCTGACGCTGGGAGCCTTCAGGGGGGCAGCTGAGGCAGGGGGGCTCCGGGGCACCCCTCGACAGCCCCCTGGCACACAGCTGGGGGAGGTGGCAGCTGAGCCCCGGGCAGGAGGCCAGTGGAAGCCGGCTGGAAACCACCCCTTGGCGGTCTCCATTCCTGAGACTGAGTCCTGTCTTGGCAGCTGACCCAGGAATGGGGGCCCTAGGGGAGGGCTGGCCGGGAAGGCCAGAGCCTCAGGCTTCTCTCTGTAAAGGAAGCTAAGATTAGAGTCCCTGGCAAGGACAGGGGGCTGGGGCTGCCTGCAGCGGGTGGGGGATTTCGAGCTGTAAAATGTGAAAGGTACTTGCCTGGAAGGGCAAGCCTGGCTAACTAATTTACAATCCTGCCTCCAGGCTGGACCCTATTGGCCTCTGCAGTTTTCCTGCCTATGTCCCTGTCACCTGCTCAGAGACTCACCCTGACACCCTGGCAAAGAGCTTCCCTGGTCATCTTCGGCCACACTCCCATTTTGCTCTTAGCCCTCATCCTCATCCATCTCCTCTCCTTCGTGGTATGATGCTCCGCCTCCCTCCTTGCAGTGTGAGCTGAGCCTGCGGGACCAAGGTGAGGAGCGCCGGGCACTCGCCTCGGGCACAACATTTAAGGGACGGCGGGGCAGGGGGCGGGGGGAACCCAGCTACCAAGATTCATAATATTTAACGCAATATAAAAAAAGCAGAAACGAATGCAAAAGAATCCACGATGAACAAAACATCAAGATTTTAAATAAAGGCAGGATCCGATCCTGCACTTACTTGCACGACCTTGTCCCCCGCCCCTCACCGTCGTCAGGATCCTGGTTCCAGTAAGACTTTTTTTGGTTTTTGGTTTTTTACTAGTGCATTAACATATTCCTTAGGTCGATGACTGAGTTTTTCGGCGCCTCTGTAAATATTGTTTCCGGGGCGAGTGCCTCAGTCGCCTCACCCTAATCCCAGTCCTGGAAGGAGCGAAAGAGTAAATGAATGATGCTGTCTCCGCTGAAAACCAAGGCTGGAAACTCGGGCCCCGCCCACTCCGCCAGGGCACGCCCACTAACGCTGGCCACGCCCACCCAACCCCGCCCCTCTGCCCCACCAGCGGATAAGCCCCGCCCACAACCCTGGCCCCACCAACCACAAATCGACCCTGGTCCCACGCTCGGCCACGCCCCCCGTCCAGGCCCCGCCCCCTGACGCGCGCCGCGCCGGCGCCGGGTCCCCAGTCCCTCCGGCCCCCCACGCGCCCGCGCGTCACTTCCGGGGCGGTGGCGGGAGCGAGGCTGACTTCCGCCCGCAGGGGAGCGGCGGCGGCGGCGGCGGCGGCGGCGCAGGAGGCCGGGCCCGGGCGCCGAGGGACGGACGGACGCACGGGCGGGCGGCCGGGAGCCATGGAGCGCGGCCCCGGGGCCGAGGGGCGCGAGCCGCGGCGGTGAGTGCCGGGCAGGGGCGAGCGCGGCGGCGCGGGGCGGCCTCGGTGCCGCCACGGCCGTTTGGGGAGCCGGGCCGGGCCTCGAGGCCAGGGCAGCCGGGTCGGACGCCTCCGAGACCCCTCACTCCCGGCCGGGGGGCCCCGGACGCGGGTGCTGGGAGCGCGGGCCAGCGTCCCCGGCTCCGGCAGAGCCGTGTCCCCGTCCATGCAGCCCTTTAACGTGGGGTGGGCGCCCACCCTCCTGGGGACGCGCCCCCGCCTCGGGGAGCCCGCCGTCCGACCGCGGACGCGACCCCCGCGCCCGCCGCAGCATGTTATAGCCGAGCCCTGCTTCTTAAACGTCTCCCAGTCGCCTCTGCCCCTTCTCAGGCGTCCTCCCGCCCGCTGGGATCCCGGGGCAGGCTTCCCGGCCTCTGCTCCAGCCCGATTTCCAGGCCGGGGACATCCCATGGCCTCTAACCCATGGTGTCCACCCCCGGCCCGGGAGTCCCCGTGTCCCCCAGGATGAAGTCCAAACTCTGCAGCAGGGCTCACGGGCGCGGCCCGACCCGGCCCGGGCTCCCTCTGGGAACCCCGCTGCTCTCCTCTTCCTCCCTCTAGCTGGGGACCCGCAGTTCCTGGACTGCTCTGTCTGTCTGTCACCTCTGGGGTTTTGCCCATGCTCTCCGCTTTGCTCTGTCTCCTGGCCATTGTCCCTGCACCTCTCAGACTGCACCTTCTTCCCAGCCACTTTCCCACCCCGGCTGGCTGGGTGAGGTGCCATCACAGTCGTCCGTATTTAGGTCGTCTTAGAGTATTGCAACTGCCTGGTTCCTTGTTCGTTTTTATAACACCGCCAGCCCTCACGGCGCCTAGCAGAGTGCCCAGTATGTGCTTGTGGACGGAGCCCCTGGGACTCCGGGTGCCACTGGTGTGTGCCTAGTGAGCGAGGCGTCTGGGGTGTGCACTGTCTGGTCCAAGGCCCGGCTCTGGGGGCACATTCGGTGACACCCGTAAATGACAGTGGGAGGTCCCAGGTGCGTGTGGCCCAAGAAGAGGCTGTCCCCCTTCCCTGTCACACCTGGCAGACTGTGGCTTCCGTCTTTCGTCTTTTTCCCTTGTCGTTCACCCGTTTGTTCAGCAAGTGTTTGTTGAGCAAGAACAGATAGTGGTCCTGCTCTCATGGAGTTTCTCTTTGTTTGGAGGGGAGGTATGGTTGAGCTTGTAAATACAGGCTGTGATGAGTGCTGTGGAGATGGACCTGGAACCGGGAGAGTGTGTGTGGGGCACCTGACCCGCTTTGGGGGGCCCTCTCCAAGGGCGCTGGAAGGGACATCTGAAGGGTGGACAGGACAAGGGGCAAGGACCATCTGGTGAGGTGGAGGAGGGGGTTCCTGGCAGGGGAACTGCATGGGCTCTGGTGCTGAGGCAGGAGGGCGCAGTGCGGCTCGTCTGGGGAGAGCGAGGGGAGTGGGGGACAGGATGAGTGAGGCTGGCCCTGGGGGGGACTGCTGGCCCAGCAGGCTGTGGCGAGGGATTTGATCTCCATCCTGAAGGTAGTGGGAGGCCACTGGGGCACCCCACAGGGGAGGTGGGTGATCAGACTTGTGTTGTGAAAAGGTCCTTCGGCTGCTGGGGGGAGAATGTCCTGGAATGGGATGATGGTGGCCAAGGGGACTAACAAGGAAGGAGCCTGCCACCGCGGTCTAGGTGAGAGGTGACAGAGGCGGGGACCAGGTGTTGGCAGGAGAGAGAGAGGTAGAGCCAGCAGGCCCTCGTGATGGGTGGATCAGGGTGGAGGAAGGAGGCAAGGACGACATCTGGGTTTCTGGCTTGGTCAGTGGGGCTTGTCCACCTTGGTGTGCCCCTCATCCTCCAGGGTGCTAGGGGCCTCCCCCCGTCCGCTGGCTCCCAGCCAGGCGTCCCTCTCACAACCGAGCTTCACGGGGCTGCCCGAACTCCAGACCCTCCAAGCTCCCCTAGCTCCCCCCAGCGGAGTGTCGCCTGTTGGGGCCTGGACCGCTTTGAGAATCTACTGGAGCAAGCTCGGTTCGGTTGACACTTGGGGACAGATGATTCTTTCTTGGAGGGGGCATCCTGGGCGCTGTGGGGGGTTGAGCCCCCTCCCTGGCCTCCACCCTCTGCATGCCAGTGGCTCCCTTCCCCAGTCATCACAACCAGAAACGTCTCCAGGCTTCGGCAGGTGTCTCGTGGCAAACTCCCCTGTGTGTGACAGCGGGTGTGACGGACTCTCCCCTCTGAAAACTCCCTGCCTAGAAAGCGTGCACCTGGCCGGGGGCTCGGGGATGCCTAGAAGCTGTCGGCATCCCCACCTTGCTTTTGGCCACTCTCTGCCACTCCCCGCCGCGTGCCCCGAATCCCAGTGCCTGCGGGATGTGGCCCTCCAGCCCTCGGGCTCAGATCCCAGGTCCGGAGGGAGCAGGTGTGTTTCTGGGCCTCGGACTGCTCTGAATCCACGCGTCCCTGGCCCAGCGCTGTTCAAACGCTCTGGCCCCAAAACTGAACAAGGTGCCCTGCTGCTCAGACGGCGGTGCACACGCACGCGTGCGTGTGTGTGTGTGTGTGTGTGTCTCCTCTGCCGGTTCCAGGCCGTGGGGAGAAGGCAGTGAGCGCACGGGTTCTTCTCAAACCTTTGAGTCCCTTCCAGCCTCTCCGTTGGCAGCTCGGATCCACTGTCGTTGCTTTAGCAGTTTAGCTGCCGTCTATTTAACACAACACTTCACGGCGTCCTGCCAAACGGAAGAACGTTTGTGTTCCACTCTGAGCCGTGCCCCTGCCCACCACTAAGCCCCTCGTCCCGTTTACTCCTCTCTCAGGTGGGTGGTGTCTGCGGTGGGAGATGAGCCCCTGGCCCAAGGTCACAGACCCCTGCACTGGCAGAGCTGGAGAAGGAGCCCGGCTCCTGTGGCCCCCTGTCCCTCGGCAGGCCGACCCCCCAGCCTGGCCCCAAGCACAGGGGCCGCCATTGTGCCCGCTCAGTAGGCCTTCCGAGCCCCGACATGTATCCTGCTTTTGTTCCCCGAGCCTTTGTTTGTTGTATTTCCTCCATCTGGGCTCCTCTGTCTCTGGACATCACAGTCCTGCCCTCTTGGGCCCCTCCCATCGGGCAGCAGCCTGTCCTTGCCTCGGCTGCTCCGTGTTACCTGTGGGTGGTGGATGAATCCTTGAAGGATAGCACGGAGATGGGCCAGCTGTGTGGCCAGAGGCATGGGGGTGACAGGGTTTCCCTGGGCCTGGAGCAGGGGCTGTGGGAGGAGAGCTGGGGTGGACCAGCAGTCTGATCGCCAGCACCGCCTGCGGGCCGAGGCTGGCCTGACAAATGGGCTTAACTGGCAAGAGCTGGTGACTGCAAGCTGTGGAAGGGTGGTGGCAGGCGGGGTCCTGGTCAGCTTTGGGTCCCACTGAGGTCCCTCGGGAGGTGTGTGGTCCCTGTGGAGAGTGGGCTTGGCCCGCGGGTCCATGGGGGCAGTGGGTGGAACTCTCTGGGCAGGAGAGGGTGGGCTGGACTGAGGGGAAGGCCAGGAGGCTCGGCATGGACGAGGTTGGGTCCCCCACCTCCCGGTGGTGCCCCCAGGACCCCGTATCTGCTGTCCCCTGTAGGGTTTTCCTCTGCACGACGTGGAGACACGAGGCTGTGAGGCTCCCGAGGGCTCGGCTTGGACCGCGATGGGGCTGGGCTGCCGCCTCCTAACGGGGTTCTCGTCTGGGGCGGTGGCCGGGGGTCGCCCTCCCCCCTGCCCACGTCTCGGAGCACCCCCACTCCTGCCCTGCCGGGTGCGGCCCGCCCCGGGGCGCGGCGCCCGCCATGAACGGCCTGTCGGTGACCGAGCTCTGCTGCCTCTTCTGCTGCCCGCCTTGCCCTGGCCGCATTGCCGCCAAGCTCGCCTTCCTGCCACCGGAGCCCACCTACTCACTGGTGCCCGAGCCTGAGCCGGGGCCCGGCGGGGCTGGGGCGGCCCCCTCGGGGACCCTGCGGGCGTCTGCTGGCACCCCGGGGCGCTGGAAGCTGCACCTGATGGAGCGCGCTGACTTCCAGTACAGCCAGCGCGAGCTGGACACCATCGAGGTCTTCCTGACCAAGAGCAGCCGCGGCAACCGCATCTCCTGCATGTACGTGCGCTGCGTGCCCGGCGCCAGGTGAGCCTCGCCGACACGACCCGGAGCGCGGAAGGACCAGGGGGACCTGGAGGGGGCGGTGCAGGTGCCCTGCAGATTGTCCTCGGTCTGCCCGTGCTCGCCGTGGCACTGCCCTGGCCCCTGATGCCGGGCGTCCTGCACAGGAGGACCCCACGGCTCACGGAGGTGGCTCCTGGTGGCTTCAGGGTCTTGGTGCTCACCTGCCCAGGGACGGTCTGTGGGTTTTTGGGGCCTGGTACCTGAGGCCTGGCCAGCAGCTCAGGCCAAGTCTGAACCCCTGGAAACAGGTACCCTGGGCCTGGGACAGGCAGAGCCCTTCCCTGAGCCCCATGGTGGGCAGAGGTGGGGCCTTCCAGGGGCTTCTGCCTTCAGACCAGGCGGGGTTCTGCCTCCAGGCTGAGTCCAGAGGGCAAACTCTACCTTTTGGCAGGGTGGGGCAGGAGGAGGAAGACTCGAAAGTCCATCGGCCAGGGTCCAGCCTGGTCACCTGCTCTTGGTGTGACCTGGGGCAGATCCTGTTCTGCTGGTGGCCTCGCAATGCCACCATGGGACATGAGGCAGAAGTGGGTGCTGTGGTCATTCTCTGTAGGGCAGGAAGAGCCGCATCGCTGTGAACAGGGACTGGCTTTATTGGTTTGTGGGCAGGGCCAGCTGTCCAGAGCAGAGGGGCCAGCCCTGCCCACGGAGAAGCTCCAGTCTCATTCTCCTGGACGGTCCTGAGCAGCGGGCATAGGTGCCTGCCAGCCTCGGGGGCTGTCGGACTCCCTCCGAAAGGAGTTATTTCAGAGAGGCGGCCGCTGCCCAGAGGGGACATGTGGTGGTCACTGCAGCTTGCCGAGCTCATGCTGTGGGGCTACCCTGGGCTGAGAATGTGACCGATGGTCCTGGTGGCCCCCTTTCACGGAGGGGAAGCCCGAGGCTCCACTGGCCGTCCCCTGCCCAAGATCACACAGCCGGGAGGAGCTGGGCCACCATGCCCAGGCGCCCCGTCCCCCTCGTCAGTGCTGCTGTCCCCCGGGGGCAGTGCGGATCGCCCCTGACCTGTGGCCCACCCCCAGGTACACGGTTCTCTTCTCGCACGGCAACGCGGTGGACCTGGGCCAGATGAGCAGCTTCTACATCGGCCTGGGCACCCGCATCAACTGCAACGTCTTCTCCTACGACTACTCGGGCTACGGCGCCAGCTCGGGCAGGCCCTCCGAGAAGAACCTCTACGCCGACATCGACGCCGCCTGGCAGGCCCTGCGCACCAGGCGAGCCTGATGCCAGGGGAGGGTCCCGACCCGGTGACAGTGGGTGGACTGGAAGGTGCCCACCCAGGGACTCTGGCCAGCATCCCTGGGGTGGGAGGAATCCCAGGCTGGGTCCTGCTGGGTGGCCCTGAAGGAGAGGGAGCCCGTCAGTGGCCACACTGGGCTGGAGGGTGAGGCCTGACCTGTGTCCCTTCTCTGGTGACGGGCATGCTTGGTGTGCGGGGAGGCAGGGCGGGCAGCCCGCACACCGCCCCTTCCTGGGCGTGGGCCCCCTCTGGGAGCCCTTGGCCTGGTAAGAGGTAGGGACGGGGCTGGGGCTGTCCCTAGGGGAGTGGAGGCTCTGTCTGGAGGGAGGGGCGGGCAGAGGATGTGGGCCCCGGAGGTAGCGGGTGAGGCTGTGTGAAAGGACTTGGGGAACCCCGAGGCCAGGGAGCTCTGGGGATGCAGGGTGGGCCCGGGCAGTGGCATTGGGCTCTAGGGGCTGGTGGGTGGCCTTGGGGCTTGGTCCCATCCTGGGGGTGGAGGGTGGTGGTTGGGCTGCTCTGGGCCTGGAGAGTTCTCGAGGGTTCCATCAGGCAGCTTGGTGCTTGGCACAGCCCTGGTGGCCAGTGGAAGTCATTGAGCAGAGGCCGGGTCCTCCCTGGGTGTGGGCCCCCAGCACACCTGCGTGCTTGACTCAGACGGAGCCACCTGGGTCCGGGCCATGCCTCCCTCCCTGGACCCCGTCCCCCTGGAGGCGGCACCCGCTGACCTCCTGCAGGGACCCAAGTCAGCCTGCCCTGGGGAGGCAGGGCCCAGGTTGCCAGAGTGACACACCAGGCTCACCAGGCACTCCTGCTGCAGGTCCCCGGAGTGGGGTGCCCTGGCACCGCCCTGGCTCCAGGGACCGGTCCTGGTGCAATTATGTGCCTGCCCTTAGCTGCCTCAGCCCTTCCGCCGCCCTGCTGGCCGGGGCTGCTGGTAGTATCACGCTGCTGTGGGGTGAGGGCTCTGAGCTTCATCCACTCGTTTAAACTGGTGTCACCAGCGTTGTCCTCCAGAGACCTGGGCCTTCAGCCCAGCAGCTGGCAGAGTCAGTGGGAGGCTGAGAGGCTTGGGCTCAAGTGGTGACCAGGGCTAGGGAGCCCCGGGAAGAAGAGCTGCTCCATCTGGCACCTGTTGCGTTGGTCCAGGTGCAGACGCACAGGTGATAGGGCTGGGCTGGCGCTCAGCACAACCGTGGCCATGGCAGCCCGTGGAGCAGGCCAGGGAGGAGCGCCAGATGGTGGGCACAAGGCCAGGTGGCGTCCCGAGGCCCTAGGGGCAGGCAGTGGTTAACCTGGAGTGCTGCCAGGATGGGGACAGGTTCGGACCACCCCTGGGTGGCCAGGGAGGTGGAGTCTGGCTGCCCAGGTGGGTTGCCCGGGTGAGACACAGACCTGCCCTGGCCCCTGTCCGCCAGGAGAGGGGCGTCCACTCGGGATCGGGGTCTTGGGTGTCTGGGAGGAGAGCTATCGCGGCCTCTGGCATGGAGAGGGTGGTGAGTGGGTCCCTGTGCGGTCGGAGCTCGCACATGGAGGCGTGGAGCGGGCTTGGGGCTGGGTCAGCCATGCTGGGGGTGGGGGTGGGGTGCTAGGGGAGGCCTGTGGGGGGTGGCGGCCCCGGAAGGGGCCGGACTGGGGCCCGGAGGTGGGAGTTGGTGTGGAGGAGGCGCGGGACCTGGCCGCTGTATAGGGAAGGCGCCGGGGAAGGAAGCGCAGCCCACCCACCTCACCACAGCAGCCCCTCTTCCTGCTCACCTGTGGTTACTAAGCTCGTAATTGGCTGAGACATCAGGGGACAGGGCTGCCACGATTCCCCGCAGCAAAGGGGTGGGCGAGGGGTGCAGGGAGGAAGACAGGCTCCCTCCCCGTGTGACCAGGGAGGGCTGTCTAGTCCTGAAGGCCGACACAGGAAGGCCCAAGCAGGTTCTGGGTGTGGCCCTGGTCAAGTGTGTGTAGGGCTGGGGGCGCGGGGTGAGCAGGCGCAGGAGAGGCCCCAGGGTCTACCCTGTCCCCGGGAGCCACAGCGGGGCGTGGGGCCCTCACCAGGTGCACTCCCCATGTGCTAGCCAAGTGGATACAGCATAGAGCCAGGTGACCTGGGGCGGCTCCGGCCGGCTCTCCTCACGCCTGCCCGCCTCCCCACTGAGCGCACTGCGTCGTTTTTGGGGGCCCCTGGGCCAGCTCCTATTGCCCGGAGGCTGTGCGCGAAGGGGGGCCCGCCCCAGCAGGCTGGGCAGTGGGAGGGGCGTGTGCGCCGGCGGCCCCGGCTGAGCCTGCCCCCGCCCCCGCCCCCAGGTACGGCATCAGCCCGGACAGCATCGTCCTGTACGGGCAGAGCATCGGCACGGTGCCCACCGTGGACCTGGCCTCGCGCTACGAGTGCGCCGCCGTGGTGCTGCACTCCCCGCTCACCTCGGGCATGCGCGTCGCCTTCCCCGACACCAAGAAGACCTACTGCTTCGACGCGTTCCCCAAGTGAGCGCGGGGCGGGCCCGGGGGGCGGGGCCTCGGCGGGGGCGGGCGCAGAGGCCTGACGCGCCCCTCCCCGCAGCATTGAGAAGGTGTCCAAGATCACGTCGCCGGTGCTCATCATCCACGGCACGGAGGACGAGGTGATCGACTTCTCTCACGGGCTGGCGCTCTACGAGCGCTGCCCCAAGGCCGTGGAGCCGCTGTGGGTGGAGGGCGCCGGGCACAACGACATCGAGCTCTACAGCCAGTACCTGGAGCGCCTGCGCCGCTTCATCTCCCAGGAGCTGCCCAGCCAGCGCGCCTAACCGAGCGGCCGAGCCGAGCCGCGCCGGACCTCAGCAATAAGGCGGCGCCCGGCCCTGCCCCGGGGGCTGCATGTGAACCCTCGGGCGCCCTAGGACTCCCAGGCAGCCAGCGCGCAGGGGGCTGGGACCTGCCCCAGCCCAGGGGCTGTGGACAGTGTACAGGCGATGAAGCTACGCTCTCCTTTGCTTTGGGAAGCAAAACGAAGGAAAAACGTGAAAACAGAAATTAAAGATTTAAAATTTTAGGATTTCTCTTTCATGACTCCTGTGCTTTTCCTGCGGAAGAGAGTGGGTGAGGTTCGGGTCCCATCCAGAGCGCCCTAAGGCTGCTGGTTGCTTGGGTGGTGATGGAGGGGCGGGCAGCATTCGAACCCAGGACCCTGCCGGCCTTCATCGGGCGCGCCTCCTGGTAGGGTGGTGGGCTCCCTGTGTCCAAGACAACCCTGGGGGGCTGGCCGCGGCGGGTCTGGGCTCGGCCCGCTCTGCGGCCCCAGCGAGGCACCCTTCCGCTCCTATGATAGTCCTCGGCCCCCCTGCAGAGAGGGTCTTGAAGGTCCGTGGCAGGTCTGAAGGCCCCGTGGGGGTTTCCCCAGGAAAGGGGGCTGACCTTGGGGCGGGGGTTACGGGAGCGCCCCTGCAAGACACCTTGGGGCCTTTGAGCTGTGTCCTCCGCCCAGGGTGCCCTTGAAGGCGGGACTGGGACCAGGTCTCCACCACCACCCCCTGGAGTGCCCCCTGCGACCTCCAGGGGCAGAGCCCTAGAGCAAGGAAGGTCCCGGGGGCCGGTGGCCTGTCCTCCACCTAGGCAGTGGCAAGGCCACGGCCGGGAACTGCTTTCGCCCTGCCGTCGTCCGAGGTCTCGCGCGATCCGCGGCCCCTTTAAGAGGGGGCGGTGCTTCGACCTGGGGGCGGGGCCGACGCCGAGGGGGCGCGGCCGCCGGGAACCGGTGTCGCGTGCGAGGCGGTGGCGGCCGGGGCGGAAGCGGAAGTGACGCGAGCGCGCCCGGAAGCGCCTGCGGCGGGCGGCGGAGCGCGGAGGAGGCCGCGGCTCGGCGGTAAGTGGCTGCTCGGCCGGGCCCTGCTCTCCGCGCCGCTCCCGCCGGGCCCCGCCTTCGCGCGCCGCGGCCTCCCCGGTGCAGAACGGGCCGCCCGGGCGGGGCGCACGCACTTCCCCGCCCGCCGCGGGCTCGGTCTCGGGGTTCGCGCCGGTCCGCGGCCGTCCACGCCGCGTGCTGTGCTCTGAACTTCCTGTTCGCCATTCGGGATCGGGACCCGGGTGCTCCCAGAGCTGAGGGTGGCCCGCCGGGCACAGAAAGGGCGGGCCGCATGGCTGTGCTGACGCTGTCACGCAGGAGGGGAGGCGACCCCCGGGGCCCTCCTGCCGGCCCCTCCCGCCGCCGTCCCGGGCCGGCCTCTGGGCTGACCCAGCCCTTGGGCCCGTGGAGTCGCGGCCCACCCTTGTCTAACACGGGGAGATGCCCTGGCCTGGGTGTGGGCGCTCAAGCTGCCGGTGCCTTTGTCCCTCCCGAGGCCCACCGACCCCTCTTGCTGGGGGTCTAGGGACATTTTTGAAAATACAGGACGTTTAGAAGCAGAACTGAACGTGAGTGTGTCCTCCCTGAAGCAGAGAACGTCTGAGGTCCTATCTCTCGTCTGCCCTTCCCACCACCGGGCCTTTGCACAGGCTGGTCTTTGTGACCGAGGGGCTCTCTTTACATCCTGGTCTTGGGACGATGCCCCCAGCATGGGTAACATTCCTTAACACGCCTGAATTCCTCTCAGTCTCTTGCTGCGGTGTTTCTGCCCTGAAGTCGTGGCCCCCCTCCACCCCGACCGTGTCCTGCCCCCACGGACCCCTGGCCCTGCGCTTGTCACAGCGCATGTTGCCCTTTTCACCCCATCAGAATGTAAGTTCCCTGAGAGCCGGGCGTCCGCAGTGCATCGAGTTCAAAGCAACTGCTTACAAGTGGACAAAAATGTCTTCAGATACCCCGAGCAAGAAATCCAGAGTGTGAAGGGTGTTGGGCGCAAGCTCAGTGTCCTGCCCACCCCTGAGCTGCAGGGCCTGGTTCCGCTCCCCCGGGGGCAGAGAGAAACCAGTTTCTCATGTGTCGACAGAGAAAGTCCGTGCGTGTGCATCGAGTGTGTTTCTACCCGATCCTGATTTTTAGCTCGGACAGTGTTCTCCGCGTTCCCAAATACAGATGGGACTCATTCGTTTGAATGGCTGCACCGTATTTTATCGATGCTTTAATTTACTTATCAGGTTTCCCGTTGGTAGGAATTTAGGTTCTTTCCAGTATTTTGTAACAAGCAGTGCTGGATTGACTGTCCTTGTACGAATGCCTTTGTCCCCAAGCACGAATATTTCTGCAGGCTGAATTCCTTAGTGCAGAGGTGCTGGGTCAGAGGACTTTCCATAGATCTCTGAATGGATAAATGATCTCTAAACAGGTCCTGCCACGATGCCCCTTCCCTGCAAAGGAGGGGTGTCCCCCATTGCCCATCAATGCTTGATCTTGCAGATCTGGTAGGCGTAAAATCGTATTTCATTGTAGCTTTTTTTTTTTTTTTTCCTGAGGAAGATTGGCCCTGAGCTAACATCTGTACCCATCTTCTACTTTACATGTGGGACACTGCCACAGCATGGCTTGACAAGCAGTGCATAGGTCCACGCCCGGGATCTGAACCCTCGAACTCAGGCTGATGAAGTGGAGCACATGAACTTAACCACTACGCCATGGGGCTAGCCACTCCCTGTAGCTTTATTTGTGTTTCCTAGAAGTATAATTGAACATTTCAGTGCTTTTGTCAGACTTATTTTTATGTTGATCATTTCTACCACTAAGATAATCATTTTGAAACCGGAAAAAATATTTATTGTAAACATGAAGCCAGTTGTGTTTCATTTTCTTTGCCCAATAGAGTCATCCGTGTTATTGTTTTTCTGGAGCACTTTATATATTAAGGAAACTAGCCCATTGTCTCTTAAAAGTGTTTTTTTTCCAATCTGTCCTTTGTCTTTGACTTGCATGGTGCTTTTTTGTTTGTTTGTATTTATTTTTGCCAGGTGTTTAAAATCGCCATTCATCATGATTACTTTTCTCATTTATGACTTCTGGATCGTGTTGTGCTCAGAAATACCTTCTCTACCCCAAGATTATAAAACATTTGATGTTTTCTTCTGGAAATGTAATGGTTTCTTCTGGAAATGTAATGGTTTCTTTCTTTTTTTTTTTTTTAGTATATATTTAAACTTTTGGTCTAATTCTAGAAAGGACTTTTGGTAAGGAGTGAGGTAGGAACCCAGACTGCTTTTTTCCAATCGTTTGCCCCAACTCCATTTCCCGAAAAAGCCACTCTCTCCCTGACTGCCGTGCCGTCTTTATCCTCGCGTGCCGAGCCCTCGCATGCCTGGGTTTCTAGACTCCGGCTCCTCCTCGTCAACCCCAACCCTGCTGTCTCCTTTACCGAGTGTCCAGAGGCCCTGTCTCCCTTCCTTAAAGTCAAGAGAAAATTGTCATCTCACAATAAAGAGTGGATGGCAGGAATGTGTGCTCGGTCACCAGGCTCTCTCTGATGGGGGTTCCAAAGGCTTGAGTCCGGGCCCCCCGGATGCTCGGGGTGTGTGGTGCAGGCCGTGGTTGACGCAGTGGCTTTTCTCACGACGATGTGACTCACGCTCACACGCCGGCCCCTCTCCCCAGTGCCCGCCCATTGCACAGAAGGATAAGCCAAGGCCCGCCGCTGTGGCCCGCCGCTGTGGCCCACCGGCTCCCTGACCTCGCCTGGCCTGTGGGCTCTGCCCGTCTGCCAGGACTCGCCCCTCGCCCCTCTCCATGCCTGGTGTCTCTGAGGGGCTCACCCTCTGCCTCTGGCCTCGGGAGAACCAGGTAGGGGCGGTGATGGTGATGGGGGGAAGCCAGTGGTACATTCCAGGATGCAACCCCCACACACACTCCCCCCGCTTCTGCTTGGTATGGCCCGTGGGCCAGGCCGCCTGGGACAGGGGCCAACTTTCAGTTCTCCATTTTGTGAATTTCCCAGGACACGTGTGTTCACACCCGGCAGCGTTCTCCTGCTGCCCAGCGGGCGCCTGAGCACACTCCCCCTGGGCAGGGCCCCCACGGCTCGCCGGAACCTGCCGCCCTCCCCAGGACAGCTGAGTGGCTGCCCCTCGGACATGGGCCCTGAGCCCCAGAAGCGGATGCCAGGCTTTCTGTTCTGTGGCCTGGGCACACCCTGGTCCCCGGAGAACCCAGGGGACAGAGCCCGCGGGGGCTGTGGGTGCAGCAGGGACGGCTCAGGGTGTGGCGGGTGCACCTGCCTCCGTGGCACAGACCCTCCCCAGGGTCGGGTCCGGGACCCTGCAGATGCGCTCCCCCCAGGGCTTCCCTCCTGCGACCCTGATCACCGTCGAGTCCAGACTGCACTTCTCGGGGGTCCCAGCACCGAGGGCCAGTCTGTCCATGCTCCTCCCGTCCTCTGTGACCCTGCTTCCCCGTCATCCCATTAAACTGAGCTGGCAGGACCACCCCGCTGGCTCTGCCCGTCTCTGTGTGAACTGGGGCCCCCCCGAGGTTCCAGAAGAGGATGGGGCTCTGTCCCCTCCTTCTCCCCTTGTGGCCGTGTCAGGAGTGACTGCCCGGAGGGCCCACATCTGAGATGGGGTCTCCAGTGGTGCCACCCCTCAGGGCCCCGAGTGCCTGATCTAAGACATCGTGCCCCCCAGGACGGGCGCGGGTCTGTCTGGTTCACGTCAGGGGGCAGGACCGAACTGTTGGCTGTGGGATCCGTCAGATGGGCCCCGGCCCAGCATCTGGTCCCCCTTACGTTTTAGAGCTCCTGCCAGGCGCCAAGTCAATCTTCACGACAACCCTGGGCCAGTGGGCCGCCATCCCCACTGTCCCCACCCACAGGGGACATGACTCAGACCAGGCTACCCCCAGAGAGGAAGCCCTGGGACCCCAGCCGGACTCAGGCCCAGGGCTCCCATGGTGGTCACAGTCTTGGGACAGGCGTGCCCCTGCTCGACAGTGGGCTCTGTGCCTTCAGACCCCAGCGCCACGTGTGTGTCCACAGCATGTGCAGGGGAGACGGGAGGGTCGGGGCCTGGTCGAGGTCACTCGGCTGGAAGGAGCCGAGCCAGGGTGCTCTCAGTGCAGCCCACCACACCTAGCCGAGTGCCACGCGACTCTCTTAGAGGAGGGGACCATCTTGCAGAGGGTCTTTCCTGTCCTTCAGCAGATCACGTGGAGCCCAGAAGAGCACAGGCCTGCGGGAGGTGGCCTGGAGGCCCGGCCCAGGGTGTCCCCAGTGGGCCCGGCAGATAAGACCCCCTTTGCGGCTGGCCATCTGAAGGTGCATCCCAGGGGTCCTGGGCAGCCAATGAGTGGAGGCTGTGAGGGGGCTGGGGAGTGACTTCCCATGTGAAAGGAGGTGAGAGGACACCCATAGGGCCATATCCTGCTCCTCTCGCGCCTAGAGAAGCAGCTCTGAGCAGAGACCTGGCACCTCTCGCGTGGAGTGTGTGCCAGCAGTGGCCTCGTCGTCCCCCAAGCAGACGAGCTCAGCCATGTGCCCCCCGGTCTGGCTAGGCCTGGCCTGGGGCCGGCTGCACCCAGGCTGGGCCAGTGTCCGTTGTCCCACCTCGAGTTCTCGTCTGCTCACCCTCCCGCGTGTGGCGGACCTCCGGGCGCCCGGCCCCTGTAAGTAACTTCTCAACACGTTAGAAATAAACACGGATAGGTTACAGAGGAGAACAAGAAACGTGCATTAATTTTTAAAGTGCTCTGTCACCAAAGTGTAGCATCCTGCTGGCACGGTGGCTCCCCCAGGGGTGGGGTTTTTGTGTCTCGTTTGAGAGCAGTGAGCAGGACTGTCACGGAGAGGTCAGGGGTCGCACCCACGGATGCCCGATGCCATGCAGGTGGCAGACACGCGGCCGTGCTGCCTGGCGTGCCCCCGAGGAGCTGGCCCATCGCCTCCTGACCCCCCATGTCCCCTCTCCCTCCTCCCGTGCCCTGGGTCCCTGCAGGTCCCTCCAGAGGTAACTGCTGGGGACAGGCTGGCACAAGTGGCTGCAGATACGGGTGGAAAGACGGAGAATTCCCAGCACGAGTCCCCAGCGCTGGAGCGTGCTTGTCCCTCCTAACCCTGTGGCCTGCGGCCCGGCTCGCCCACAGCCACGTCCTCCTGGCTCTGTGGCCGACCTCTGGGTCCCTTCTCTCCCCGTTACAAACAGCACAACGATACACGACTTCCTTCCTTCCTCATGAATGTTTCTTGGGCTCCTTTTTAGAGAGGAATTGCCGGCTCCCAGGGTACAACGTTACTGTTTCGATCAGCTACTTACAAAGTAACAAGAATGTAAAACTTAACGTGGTCCTTATTATTCAATGATTCCCACCTTTGCTCTTGACTTGTTTTCTTTTCTTTTGTGGGGAAGACTGGCCTTGAGCTAACATCTGTTGCCAGTCTTTCTCTTTTTTGTATGTGGGATGCCCCCACCGCGTGGCTTGGTGAGCTGTGTTTAGGTCCGTGCCCAGGATCCAAACCCGCAAACCCTGGGCTGCCGAAGCGGAGCCTGTGACCTTAACTGCTAAGCCACCAGGCCAGGCCCCACTCTTCACGTTTTACAATTTTCATCCTGGAATAATTTGGGGTTTACAGAAAAGTTGCAAGACAGTACAGAGAGTCCCGGCCGCCCTTCACCCAGCGCCCCTCATGTTAATATCTTGTCAAAACCAGGAAGTGAACTCGTGTGCATTCCCATAAACCATCCACCAGACTTGCCTCCCGTCTCACCAGTTTTTTTCCACAGATGCCCTTTCCTGTTCCGGGGTCCCCACCCTCCGGGACCCCACTGGCCTCCGTTTGTCACCTCTCCTTAGTCTTTTAAGATCTCCAGCGCGTCCCCGTCTTCCTTGTTTTTCGTGACCTTGACAGTCTGGGGGATGGTCAGGTATTTTTGTAAAACGCCCCCTAATCTGGCTTGTCCGTTTTCTTGTGATCAGGCCCAGGTTATGGGTTTTGGGGAAGGACACACCGAGGTGAGGTGCCTTTTTTGATCACTTCCCATGGGGGTCCCCGACACGCACATGATGTCACCCTGAGGTTCACTCTGACCGCTGGGCTAAGGTGGGGCCCGCCGGCTTCCCCACGGGCAGGGTGCTGGCCGCCCCCTGCCCTGCTCTGCTGTTGGGAAGCGAGTCCCTGAGTCCAGCCCACACCAAAGGGGGGCTTATTCCGAAAATGACTTTTCATACAGAAAACAATAAAAAAGAAGGACGCATGGCCCCTAGTGCACTTAGATAACCTGTTGACATTTAAAGAAAATAAGAGTAATAAATACACACATGAGTAAAAAAAAACCTGAACTGTACAGAAAGTACTGTTAAAACAAAAAGTAAAGGCTTCACCGTCTTTGAAAAAATAAAGAAGATCTGGTCATCCCAGGACGTCTATACACACCTCCACATCCAGGCACATGCAGACACACGGGGAGCCGGATCCCCACCCAACCCATCTGTGCGCACGGCCCCAGGGCAGCCATGATGTGGAGGCACCCGGCTTTATGCAACCTCCCCACACCTCACCCCAGGAGGCCGACCGTGGCCCGCACCCCTCTGAGCCCCCTCCCCCTCCATACCTGGCTGCAGCTGTCCCCCACCCCCACCCAGCTTGGCTCCACGGGCCCGGTGGCCTGGCAAGAGCCCCCCTGAGCCCCTGGGTGCCGTCAGGCAAGGGTGGAGACAGAACCCGGTGTCCCATGTCTGGAGAAACAAGGGGCTGCCCGCCCCGCCTAAGCTCAGGCCACCTCATGGGTGTTTTCCCCAACCCCCCGGCTGCCTCCCAGTGCCGTGCAGGGCCACACCGCTGCTCAGCCCTCTCCTAGCCTTGGTCTCTTCATCTTGGAAATGGGGATGACTCCTGAAGGCTCGTGGGCGAGGATGCAGTGACACAGCACGAGGCCCAGCTGAGCACAGGGGCAGAGGGAGCGGGGGCCTCAGGCTCATTGGGTTTGAATATGCTGGGGGTCGAGGTGTGAACATGTCCCATAGACGAAAGCCACCGTCTCAAGACCCTGATTCCGGCTGGGAAGGGGCGCATACCTGAGGCTCCGGGAGCGTGTCCTGTCCCGGGCCAGCAGCCTGCCGGTCACGGCCAGGATGGCGGCCCTACCCCCTGCTTTGCTGCGGCTGCCTGTTCCTCCCCGTGGGAAGAAAGGCCCTTCCTCAGCCATCGCCAGTGTCCCTGTGGCTGCCCCTTGCTGCCCCCTGCCACCTCGGCAGGGAGTTCTTCCACTTCAGGCCCCAGGCGGAGCCATGCTGGCCCTACTGCCTCCCAAGTCAGGGCCTTGCCCACCCACCTGCGCCATCGTGGGACTCCCAGCTGCCCTGCTCAGACTGCGAGCCCCTCAAGGGCAGGCCGCTGGAGACAACAGTCTGGGCGCAATAAACATCGCTGAAAGCAAGGATGTGTCGTGGCCTCTTTCTCAATCCTGCTGGTGCTCGCGTGATCTTGGGGGAGAACCCGCAAGGCGCTTCCTGCCTCATCTGGACTTGGAGAGGCCGCCCTGGGGGGCTGGGCAGCACCTGTGCGTGGGGCTGGGGGGGGGGTGGTCCGAGGCCCCCTAGGGCTGCTGAGATGGGGGCTAGGAGCCTGCCCAGGAGGTCCACCTCCTCGATCCTCAAAGGCACCTGGATGGGCGCGTGGCTGGCCAGAGTTCGCCTCCAAGCCCACAGCCTGGGCCACTGGCCTCCTTTGTCAAAGGGAACCCGTCCCAGGCCACACTTCATCTCTGCAGCCTGAGTCAACACTCCGTACCCCTCTCCCTCCTGTTTGTCCAGCCACAGCATACAGGGCATTGCTGGGGCCCGGGGGGGTGGGGGTGGGGGCTGGCACAAGCTGGCACCACCAAGGACAGTCTGGCCTAGGGGATGGGGAGGACCCAGGGGACAGTGCCTGGGGGCAGAGAGAACGGGTCAGGTCAGCGGGGTGGCAGCTGAGGAGGATGAGGATGAGGCCCGGGCCAGGGTCACGGCCGCTGCCCACAGCTAGGCCAGGGCAGGTCACCCAGCAGGCGTTAGTGCCTGGAACCCGTGCAGGTCCAAGCAGCTCCGCCCCCTGGAGGCCGCGCCGGTCACTGCACAGCCCCCAAAGCCGGTTTAGGAAGGGGCGGGGGCGTGGTCGCAACAGAGGGGGCTACCCCGTCGCCCCACTTCTGCGCGCGCCGCCTTGGGCGTGTTTGGTTTGGCGGACCCTAGCCATCTGTGTCCCCGATGTCCTCGCCGCTATTAAACAACTTAGCTTGGACGTCCTCGGGGGCTTGGAGAGGCCCCACTTTCTCCGTCTGAGCTCTCCGGATCCCTGCCCGGCGCCGGAGAGGAATGTCCCCGACCGTCCTGTCCGGGCAGGGCCAGGATGCTGTGTCTCGCTGAGGAGCCCTGAGTCCAGCCCTTTGCGACCCCACCCGGCGCCTCTTCCCGACCCCGCTACCCTGGCCCTCCTCCAGCGGACACCGGCCCTCCCCACCGCTACCGAGGCGCGCACCAGTGACTCCTGAATGGGGCGCAAAAAGAGGAACGAGCGCAGGCTAGCTCGACCCAGCCGGGCGGGAGCCCCACCCTTCCCGTGCCAGCCTCGGGGCACCCGGTGTCTAGGCCCGGGAGGTCCCGCGGGGTTGCGAGGGCAGCCAGGGGTCTCCCAGAGAAGGTGGCGAGGAGACGCAGGGTCGTGCGGTCAACCACAGCCCCAAGCCGAGGAACAGGAGAGGGGGAAGGGTCGCGCACGTGGCCGGGGGGCGGGGCTGGCCGCTTCCGCACCCCCACCCGGCCACGTGGGGAGCTGAGCCCTTCCCCATCACGAGCGGGGACGCGCCCGGGGCCGGGTGGGGGGAAGCGTCCGGGGAAGGCGCGGGATCTCGCCGGCCGCGCGCCCCGGCGTGGGGTGGGCGCGCCCGTGAGGAGGCGGGGCGCGCGCCGAGAAGGGAGGGGTGCGCCGGCAGGGGGCGGGACCGCTCCGGGGAGGGGGGTGGGGCGTGCCGGGATGGGGCGGGACGCGCCCCATGGGGAGGGCCGTACGGGGGAGGGGGCGGAGCTCCCTGGCTTGGGGAGGGGGCGCTCCGGGAAGGCGACGGGGCCCGCGCCGCAGAGAGAGGGGCGCGCCGGGAGGGAGCGGGCTGCCCCGCCTGGCGCCCCGCGTGGGGCAGGCGCGCTCCGGGCGGCAGGGGGGCGCGCTCCGA
>NC_060280.1:96273504-96284899 GCF_021613505.1 Equus quagga
CGCGCCCGGGCCGCCGCCGCGCCGGCCGGGAGGGCGGGGCCTCGGTGGGTGGGGCGCGCGCAGGGGGCGTGGCGGCCACGCGGTCGGGCGGCGAGCGGATGGCGGGCGCCGCGGGTCCGCGGGCGGGATCCGGGCTCCCGGGCGGTCCCTCTCCCCGGTCTCGTTTCTCTTTTATTTTCCTTTGCTTTCGGATCTGGGTGGGGGGGGCGCCGTGGTGGGAGCGCGGAGCTGTGAGGTTCGCGTTTCTTCTCTGTCCCTGCCTCAGTTTCTTATTTATGGAGAGGGAGGAGGAGCCGCATCGCCGCTTCCCGGGTGGCCGGGAGGGTTCGCCCCAGAGGGCGGCGGAGCGCCTGGCACGGGGCCAGGGTGGGGGGTGCCCGGCCTGTTTTTTCCTTTCCTTCTGTGTTTTAATAAGGCAGAGGGCGGGGCTGGGACGGTGGGTCGGGAGGAGGGGAATTGGAGAGGGCGACCCCTGTGCTGAGGGAGTCAGACCCTCACCGCGCTTCCCAGCGTGTTGGGTCCCCCCCACCTGCTGCGGGAGCCGGGAAGGAGCGCTGGGCCAGCGGGGGAGAGTTCGGCGCCACTGTCACTTCTCGCAGCCCAGGGCGGGGGTGGGGGGGCTGGCTAGGGGAGCCGGGCGGCAGGGGGGCGCTGGCCGCCCTTTCATTCTGAGATAGCCTTCTTGTCTTTCTGTGAGCTTTCCTACCCGTGGCTTCCCATTCTCGACCCTGAGACTCTTCTCCAAGCTGTGGGTTTGGGCTGGGGGCGGGGGAAGGTGGCGTGCCTGGGTTTGAGTGTTCCCCTCGGGGAAGGGCGGGGGAGCAGGTGGGCGCCCCGGGGCGGGGGAGGCTGGGAGGGCGCGCATCGATTTGGTGTTTTGGCTCTGCCACGCCACTTCCTAGCGCACGATTCGCTTGCTCCAGGTCCCCGTTTTTTCGGCTGTATATGGGGTGCTCAAACCCTGTTTCCCTTTGAGAGTCGCCATGCGATGCGGGTCGCGTTGGACAACAGGCTGTTTCAGCGCGGGCTCAGGCGACGTGCTCCCGTGGTGGGGGGCGTAGGAAAGGGGGCTTGGCTCAAGTGATGTGTCGTGTTGGAGACAGGGAGTGGGCAGCCCCAGGCTCACGAGGGGCCTCGAATGCCAGACGCCTGCCCGCAGCTGCACCTCTCTGCAGTTGTTCCACCTCTGGCTTGTTTTCCGGGCCTGCAGGCTCTGCCCACCAGCACACACAGCCATGGCAGGACTTGGGGTGGGGGTCTGTGTTTCCTGCCAGGAGCCACTGTCCTCTGAGTGGTCGCTGGGTGTTATTTCCTCTTCAAGGCAATGGGGTTCAGGTATTTCTGTGGGAGGCACGTCTGGGGGTCTGTGAAAATGGAGAGATGCCTTTACGGCAGGGTCAGAGGGGGGTGCCTCTCTGGGCGGTGGGCGGGGGTCTAAGAGAGCCCAGGCACGTTGGGGTGAGCCTGCTCATCTGAACAGCGCCAGGCTGATGTGGGACCCCATCTTTCTCACTCATTGTTCTGCCCCCCTCTACTTGTCTCATCTCCAGCTTCAGGTGCCTGCTGGACGACGTGGCTCCTGAGAGCCTTTGGGACCCCCCAGCACACTGGTTAGGTTTGATTTCTCCCAAACCCTGTCTGATCTCCCAGGTCGGGTGAAGGGGATGGCCAGGCCACCCCCCACCGTGGCTTCCCAGAGACACCTCCCCAGGGTGTCCTGGGGTCCTTCAGAGCCTCCGTAGGCCCCCGGGCAGTGGTGGCCGCCCCCCTCAGCGTGGGGGGTAGGAAGGACTCCTCGCCGCGGCCAGGACGTCAGTGTCGCCATCTGTGTTTTTCATGAGAAACTGAGGCCCGTGAGGCCGAGTCGGGGTGTCCCGGTGGTGGCTGCAGATGTTGGGGAGGGCAGGGTGCCATCCTCGCCGGATCCTGCCCCCCCGTGGGAGCTGTGGCTGTGGATGTCCTGTTCTGAAGCTCTTTCTATGATAGTGATGGAGGAGCCACAAGGGCACAGCTCCTGGACCGTGTGGTTCTTGCTGACAGTGGAAGTCCCTGGCCCAGGCACCCTTGGTTCTGTTCCCCGAGGGTCTCGGACCCCTGGGTGTTTAAAGATTGCTTGTCCGGTGTCTCTGCGACCCCCAGGACTAAGAAGCCCTGTTGGGGTCTGTCTAAAGGCCTTTGGTCTTTTTGGCCCCTAGGGGCAGTGGCTGCTGTTATGCCTGTCTTGGGGGTGGGGAAGCCATGCCTGTCCGGGCCTCGCAAGGCCAGCTTGGTGTTGCCCATCGCCGGGGGCAGGTCTGGGGACAGATCTGAGGAGGAGCAGTAATTAGACTCAGCTGTCTGTTGAGCTGTCTCCCGAGGGCCATCGGGAGAGAGCCTTGCCAGAGGACCGTTCTCTCTGCAAAGGAAATGACACCAGTCCTGCCTTAGCCCCGTTTTACAGACGAGCAAACTGAGGCACCGAGCAGGCACCGGGCTGGAGCCGGGTGTGGTCCCCACATCACATCCCTGCTCCATTTGTCGCAGGGGCTGGGGGAGGTCAGGAGAGGCCGTGGGGTCTTCTCACAGGGCCACCGAGTCCCCGGGGAAGCAGGAGGGCCGTCCCGTCTCCCCAGTGTCTGGCCTGCAGCCCCTGGCCCGGCGCAGCGCTCTCTTGCGTGGGGCGAGGAAGGACTTTGGAAGCTGAGGGCTGGGAGATGTTGACGCGGTTGCCGTGGATACGGAGAATGAGGGAGCAGGGAGATGGGGCGGGGGCGGGAGCAGAGGCTGGCTGTATACTCCCTGCTCTCCCAACCTCCTCCACCTCCCGACGGCTCCCCGGGGCCCAGAGGGGCACCCCTCCCGTCCCCCCCAACCCGTGCAGAGCATGCAGTGAGCCATGCACCTTCTGGGGGGCTCAGGTCTCCTCCACCCAAGAAAGAGTTCAGATCTGGAAGTGGAGCTTCCAGGCCAGCGTCTGTCCCTCTGGGCACTGTGGACACTGGGCCCGGTCATTCTTTTCTGGGGGACCGTCCTGGGCGCTGTGGGGGGTTGAGCAGCATCCCCGGCCCCCACCCACTTGATGCCAGGAGCTCCCCTTAGTTGTGATGACAACAAATGTCCCCAGGCATTGCCCAGTATCCCCTGGTGGGGGGGGGGGGGTTGCAGGATCACCCCCAGTTGAAAACCTTTGTTTTACTCTCAAACCCCGTCTTCTTAAGTCTGAGGAATATCAGCTGAGCATCTGCTGGGTGTAAGGTGCTGGGGGGACCACCCAGTCCCTGTTTCCTGGGAGCCTGGGGGGCGGTGACAGCAGCAGTGAAGGAGGAAGAGCCCTCTCAGCGGGTACCCTGAGGCAGGGAGGGCTGCACGCCAGGAGAGAGGACGGCACCCTGGCTGCAGGGGCGCTGGGGCGTGGGTTTTGAGGACCAGGCGGTGGTGTGAGGTGAGGAGCGGGCAGAGCAGGTGAAGGGTTTATTAATCCCAAGGGAAGGCTGGGGGGTGGCAGGCCTGGCTTTGCTGAGGAAAATCCTGCAGAGGAAAATCTGTTTATGGAGAAAGGATTAGGACCGGGGAGAGGAGGACGGGCTGGCGCGTGGGAGGCAGAGAGGTGGGCCCGAATGAATTGGGTGGGGGGCAGAAGGCCCAGGGTGTGGGGGGCAGGAGGCGGCTAGGGTGACCCCCAGTGTTCTGACAGAGCAGCCCCAGGGATCGTATTGGTAGTGGTGGTGTTCCTTGCTGAAGAGGGCCCCTGGAGGAGAGGCAGATGGGGGAAACTGAGGCCCAGAGGGGAAGTTGCTACCAAGCCCCCACCCCCAGGAATGTATGAGTGATCAGCAGACCCCAGCCCCCACTCCTAGGCAGAGCTGGGAGCTCCGTTAGGGTCAGGTGGGGCTTGAGAGACTGGTGGCTTATCTGGGGGGGGCCAGTGCCAGGCCCGAGGGGGTGGGGGTGGCCTGGGAGCCTCCAGCCGGTCCCCAGAGACTGCGTCCCCACCTAGTTTCCTCCAGCAGGCAGGGTGCGGAGAACAGCTGGAACTGGCTGCAGGTGCGTGTGCCCCAGCTGGGGGGGTGGGGGAGGGCCCCCCAACATTGCAGGGGGCGATAACCCGCCTCCTCCAGGCTCCCTGATAAAGGTGGCCCAGATGGCCCGGGAGCTGGCAAATGATACCAGCTTGAGGAGCCGGCCTCCCGGAGGGAGGGAGGGAGGGCGGGTGGCCGGGCTGGCTGGGCTAGTGCTGTTTCCAGAACAGCAGTGTGCAGAACACACGTGCTCAGGGGGCCTGTGGAGCTGTGCCCCCCTCACCCCCAGGCATCAAGAGCCCCCAAGCCGAGGATGCCAGCCTGGCTGGGAAAGTGAGCCCGGGGCAAGCCTGGGTCCTCGGGGAGGAAGGAGGGACAGCTGGTTGTAGATGGCCAGACTTTTAAATAAAAGGACGTAGTGACAGCTCCTGCTGGGGTGGGGGGACACGAGACGATGAGGAGGCAACAGTTAGCTGTTGTTGGAGCCGGAAGTCTGAGCTTGGTTTTCCGGCCCGTAGGCGCTTTCCACAGATGTGTGAGGCATCCACGGCACACCAGGTCTGTGTCCTGGGCTTTTCAGTCGGGCCGGTGGTGGGGGTCACGTGTCACACCCAGGAGATGCTGAGAACAGATATAGAACAGCTGAGAAAGGGGACATTGGGGTGTAAGGAGAGACTGTTGTGAGGGGTGACACTGAGCAGAGAAGGGACAGAACAGTCAAAGGAGAGGTTGCAGGCTTGGGAAATGGTGTGTGAGGAGCCATGGGCAGGTGGGAGGTGAAGGGCCACAGTGAAGCCCTTGGCATTGACTCAGTGGAGGGCCGGCTCTGGGAAAGAGCAGAGAGGCACACAGGCTGTGTGGCCCAGGCACCAGCTGATGGGCTACTGCACCAGTCCAGGCATGAGCTGGGGGCTTGAGTCAGGAGGAGCCAGGGTGGAGTCTGGAGATATTTTCAAGGGGGCTCGGACTGGATTTGCTGCCAGGTACCATGTGGGGAGGTGAGGGATTGAGCTGGCCAGGGAGATGCCTGCCTAAGCTTTTGGTGGCGCCAGCAGAATAGTTGAAAGGGGAATCCTACAGAGGAGGAGTGGGGCCGGGGAGGGCAGTAAGCCTTGGGTTTGGGGGGCGTCCAGGGCCCAGGAGGTATTTGAGACCACAGAGCAGATGATCCTCCCACAGGCTGGTCTTTTTAAAGCCATGACGGTGGCCAGCCTCGGGGGGACTCTCTGCTCTCCAGGCCCTACCATCAATTTTCCATTCCTTTTGCTGCCTCTCCAAAACTGTCCTGTGGGTTCTTTGTGGCCTGCTCAGAGGCCATCTCCTCGGGGAAGCTCCCTGCCGCTCCCCCTGATCTCCTGCAGCCCCAGCCTTCCCCATCTCTCCTGGGCTGCTCCCTTACCTGGGCCTCTCCCCCAGGCAATCTGCCTGGTAGGTGGCCATTTGTTCAAGGGCCAGCTGCTGGCCACACCTCCCTCTCCACCCCTAGGGATGACCTCAGGAGGTCACGGCAGAGCTTAGCTGTCAGACCCAGGGCCCTTGAAGCCCCTGGCCCAGCCCAGGGCGGTGGGGCATTGTCCCCTGAACGCCAGGAGGCTGACCCAGACCTGGCACATGGTACGACCTCCACACTCGCCTCTGCTCCCTTTTTCTGAGTCTGCGTGGCAGCCTGTTGTCCCTAACTCACCTGTCCCAGCCCAAGTTAGAGGGTCAAGTCCACCGCGGCCCCGCCCACCGCGTCCTCCTCCAGCACCAGGCCCAGCCAGGTAGCCTGGAGCAGCGGGGTGTGCGCGCGCCTGGGCCCCTCCCGGCGCTGAGCCCCGAATGTTACCGGGCTTCCCGGCCAGGGGACTAAGAGACGGTGGCAGGGCCTGGCATTCTGCAGGCATTTGCCCAGCGTTATGGGGGCGGGAAGCCTCGCAGCGTGGTACCAGCCACCCACCCACGTGTGCACGTGCGCTCCCCAGCAACCGGGGTGGGGCGGGGCGGCAGGCGTCCAGACCCGCGAGGCGACCCCCGCCCAGGCGGGAGCGAGACCACGTGAGCGGGGCCGGCTGGGGCTGCGGATGTCCCCGCCGCCGCCAAGCTACGTGCGGCAGCTGTGTCCCCGGCGGCTGCCTGCGTCCTGCCCCGGCGGCGCGCTGGCACCGCTCTTGGAACCTGCTGGTTGCAAAGTGGAACCGCGGGGCGGAGTGGAGGGTGAGAGGCTGGGGGCCAGCCCCGCCGCCCTCAATGGGGAAGTGAGGAGACTGCGGGGTGCAGCGGCAGCGGGGTGGCCCCCCTTCCTTTCGGCTTCCCCCCGACCCACCCCCGTCTGCGCCCTGCAAGATGGCGACAGGACTGCATGCCCCTCGGAGGGGCGTCCCTCCCCCAGGCCCGGGGTCTGGTCTAAAGCCGGCAGCCCCGCCCCCATAAGCAGACTCCCCATAACACCCCTAGACCGCTGCCCTCGGGAGCTGTCAGATCCGAGTGGTCGCAGTCGGGGTGGAGATGGGGGTGGGGGTCCCTTCCGGCGCTGTTTTGAGGCCCCAGTCCTTGCTGGGGCTCCCCTCTGAGCTGCTGCCATCGCTGCCTTCTCGAATGTTCCGGGGGAGGGATGGGGTGTGGAGGGGGCAGCCCCAGGGATTTCGGGTTGCCTGTGGTCTTGGGGACAGCTGCTCTTCCCCCAGCAGCACAGTAGTGGCCTGTGACCCCCTGGGGAGGTGGCACCAACCCACCTGGATTCACAGCCTCCTGGGGCCTGCCCTCCCCCAGCTGCATGACTGGCAGGAATCCCCCAAGAAACCTTGGAGGGGTCTGCTGGGCTCTGAGCCCCGCTTCTGTCGTGCTGGGGGCGGGGGGCCGGGAGGAAGGCGTGGGGGAGGGGAAGTTTTAGTCCAGCCCCCCTGAAGTCCCCTGGTGTCCCCCCACCCCAGGAAGCCGTGAGCATTCGGAGCAGAGAGGTCACTGGGGCACCCTGGGAATCCAGGCCTTGCTCCCCCCACGGCTGCGAGTCTGTCCCATGGCTCCTCTCGCTGGGTCCCCGGTCACCTCTACACTCCCCACCCCGCCATGGGTCCTGCCTTGGGGGCGCTTCTCGACCCCTGGCCGAGAACGCCTTTCTGTCTCGCTCCATTATCCCCCATTGGTGGGCATGTCCCGTGGGTCGCCACAGTGCCTGGCAAGGGCTCCCCCCTACGCCCCGTGTGTAACCCATGGGGTGACCCCGCTGTGGCTCCCTCCACCCTGTCTGGCCGGCTCCCGTCCTACTCGGGGCTCCATCCAGTGCCACGAGGGGCGTTGCACAGGCGCGTGGGCGCCTCGGCCCCCGTGTCCATATTCTATCCACAGCCCCACAGCCCCTTCAAGACCCCTGGGCAGCGGGCGAGACAACGCCCGAAGATTCCAGGGTCCCAGGTACCCCGCGCGGCGTCCGGAAGGGTGCCGGCTCCGGGATGCGCACGGCCCCTTGGCCTGGGGCGTGGCGGGGGTCCAGGGTGGACCGAGTCTAAGGGTGGGGCCCTTGGCGGCCCGGGCCGGCTGGGGAGACGCCGACAACACACGCTGGGGGCGCGCGGCCCGGGGGGGGGGGGGGGGGGGGGGGGGGGTCGGGCGGCACCGATTGGGGCGCAGAGACCCAGACAGCCTGTGGCTGGCGACAGGCGGGCCGCGATGGCGGCCGCCGGGTCGGGGGCAGGATGGGCGAGGCCCGGCCTGGGCGGTGGGAGGGGTCTGCGGAGGAAGTTGCAGGGTGGCGGCCCGCCCCTCCCCAGCGCCACCCGTGCAGGGCGGGGCTAGTCCAGCGGCTCCGGCCTCCGGGCCCCGCCCCTTCCCGGCGCCGCTGCGCTCCTCACCCCGCCCCACCCTCTGAGCGCTAGCGCGCCGCCACCGGCCTGCTGAGCTGCAGGTGGCTGGGGGGGGGGGGGGGGGGGAGGCCCTTCACGTGTCCGTCTGCCCGCAAAAGGGCCACTCGGGTCAGCGGAGGGGTCCGGCACGGGAGTCGGCCCAGATGGAGCCCCCCCACTGTGCAGCCCGGGTGGTCATTCCCTAAAGGAGGGGGTTAACTGGGGCCACCAACCCCTGGGAGGCTCCGGAATGCCCCACAGGAGGGGTGGGAAGGAGCTGCGCAGGGGTGGGGACAGCATGGCCCGCTGGCGTAAGGAGCTCTAAAAACCCGGCGTGCACGTGTGTGTGGCAAATACACTAGGAGACCTGGTCACCGAGGTGGGGCCGTGGGGGCGGGGTGGGGCTGGTAGGACAGCGTGTGTAGGGTCTATTAGTAACTGACGGAAGTGCTCAAGTCGTGTTATTACTGCAAGATCCTAGCTAATAGGAGACGAGAATATTTATTAGGGGTTCGTGAAGTGAGCCGGGGGTCGCATTCTTGGCACATTTTCACGTCTTCTATTCACACCCAGAATTCAGCCTCTAGAGCGAGGTGGAGCATGAGACAAACGACCTTTGGGATCTGATGGGACTTCTCTCTCTTTCTGTCTCCCCACCCCCACCCCTCCCCACTGACCGCTGTCCGTCTGTCCTCTGCCTCCTCCATCCAGGTGAGCGCCCCTTCGCCTGCGACTGGCCGGGCTGCGACAAGAAGTTCGCGCGCTCCGACGAGCTGGCCCGCCACCACCGGACGCACACGGGCGAGAAGCGCTTCCCCTGCCCGCTCTGCTCCAAGCGCTTCACCCGCAGCGACCACCTGACCAAGCACGCGCGCCGCCACCCCGGCTTCCGCCCGGAACTGCTCCGGCGCCCGGGCGCCCGCAGCTCCTCGCCCAGCGACTCTCTGCCCTGCAGCCCCGCACCCAGCCCGGCGCCCAGCCCGGCCCCCGCCGGCCTGTAGGGCCCGGCCCGCCCGCCCTGAGCGCGCCCTCGCAGGGCCGGGCATGGAACACCAGCATCACGCCTGCTGTCTAGGGCCCGGGGCGGGGCTCGCACCCACGGGTCAGCCCAGCCCCTTCCAGCGTTCCCCTGAGGGCCCCGAAGATGCCCCTGCCCCGCCTCGAGAAACCAAGGAGGGGGAGCTGAGACTGCACGGGGTCACCCGGGCCTCAGAGGGGTGGCTGGAGCCCGCGTCTGTAAATAGCCAGGATCTTTGATTTTCTTTCCATCTGTTAAACGGAGACCCCAGGCGGGTGGCTGGCGGGCGCTCCCCCCCCCCCCTTCCCCACCTCCCTGCTTTGGCGGGGGTGGGGGATGGGTCTTGGGAGGGGGGCAGAAAAGGCGCCCCCTTAACCAGCGCTCAGACTCAGCCCCCAGGCCCCTCGCTCCAGGTTGGGATGAAGTGTGCTAATAGCCATAGATGAACCAGGGGTTGTCGCGGCCCCTGCCTGTCCCCACCCCCCCAACCCCACCTGGGGCCCCTCACCCCACCGAAAGCCATTGGAAACGTTCAGGGAACGGGGTGCGGCCCTGCCGCCCCCTCTCGGGTACGCAATCTCAGGTGTCCACAGGTTCTGCCCCACTGCCCACTGTGGCGGGGGGGGGGGGGGGGGGGGCGGGGGGCCCGCCCAGCGCCGCAGCGGCAGGGGCAGGGGCAGGGCGTGGTGAGGTGGTAGGGTTTCCATAGGGGTCCGCATTTTGCTTCTGAGATTTTGGGGGGAGGGAGGGGAACTGGGGTTCTTCCAAAGAGCATTTGACTCACTTTTGGGGAGAGGCGCATATCATGAGATGGGAACGCAACGCCGGCTTATTTATTTTTTTCTGTCCATGCTGGCCTGGGGGGCCGCGGGGCCCCCTCTGGGTGGGTGTGTGAGTGCGTGAGTGAGAAAGACTGCAGGGGAAGCTGGCGCCCCGCCCAGCTCCCTGCTTCTGCCGGGGTAGGGTCCCCGACTTTGGCCTTCCACAGCATCATGTGACAATCAGTCCCTCTTGTTTGGGACCACGACAGCCATTGGGAGAAGTGTGCCCCCTCCCAGCCCTGCAGGTGGGGGCTGGGCGCCCTGGCCCCTCCCCTTGTGCCGCGAGGCCCCTGGACCCGCGGTTGAGGTCCCGCCCACGGGGACTCGAGGCAGGCGGGCTGACCCCCGGACCCCCTGGGATAGCTCGTTTTTTTTGGACCGGGTAGAATATTTTTTCAGGCGCCGATCGCTTTTTTGATCCGGGCCCCCGTGGGTGGTCCGTCGTCCTCAGGGGGGTTGTGGTGGGGGGGAGGGTCTCCATGAACTGAACTTAGGGTGGGGAGGGCTCAACGCCCCATCGTCTCCTAGTGTCTTCCCACTGTGGCTTCGGTTGGATTCATTTTGGACTGAGGACTCCCATCCTGGAACGGGAAGGGACCCCCTGCTCCCTGCCCTGAGACCCCGACAGGGACACCCCCCACCCCACCGTTGGCTGCAGGAGATTCGTCTCTCCTCCGTCTGTTCCCGAAGCATTCCTGTCTCCCCAGTGGGGACTGCGGGGCTTGGATGGCGGTGACGTGGACCCGGCCCCCGGCCTGGCAGGATCCAGGGATGGGGGTCCGGGGTCCCGGGGAGGGGGGCGGGGTGGGCGGGGTCTTCCGGCTCGCCCCCCCCCCCCCCACCGCATGTCCTTGCGGGGCAGGTCCATCAGTCCGCAAACGCTCCCTTTCGGCAGCATTGGTCAGATGCCTTAGTCCGTGGGGTGGGGGGCAGGCCGGGGCCCCGTTTTCCTTTGTGTCTGCCTGGACGTCCCCTTAGTTGCCCCAGCCCTGGCCGGCGCCTGTCCCCAGGGGTAGGCCAGTGGGTCCGAGGGCCCAGGAAGCCAAGAACTCGTCCCCGGTCCCTCTCCAGTGTCCAGGGGCCTGGAGAGCCCCGCGCCCCGCCTCCCGCAAGGGGCCGGTGGTCATTGGGACCTGGTTTCAGCCATTTAGCTGTGGCCCCTCGACGGGGTGTGGGGGGAGGAGGGGAGGGCCCCAAGGGACTTACGCTTTCGGGTGGCGCCCCTCCCCCTGCCCTGCCTGGCCTCATCCTCGTATTTAATTAATTAAAACAAGCCCTTTTTTAAACCCGACTCCAGTGCCCGCGTGGTTTTTCCCATCGCCGGCCCCCAGCCGGGGCGCCCTGTGAGCTCGTCTGTCCCAACTTGCAAATGTGGACCTCAGGTCCCCAGCCTTCTCCTGGGGAAACTGAGGCAGTGGGCTAGTGAATCCGGGGACCTCGTGGGGGTCTTGGAACGGCCCCACTGGTTGGGATGCAAAATCACACTCACGCCCCCAGCCCTAAGGCCGGAGAAAGGCGCTGCCGGCAGCGTGTCACCCATGCCTCGTGCAGCTGCGCCCCCCGCCCGCCTTCCCGCCTCGTCACCCGGCAACCGAGGCGCGGTGACACGGCTCTCCGGGGGCGTCCGCCGCCCGCCCCCTTCCGGCGCCGAGGGGGGCAGGGGTGTCTGCTCGAGGCGGCTCGCGGGCGCGATAGGGCTCCTCCCTGGAGGGTCGCCTGGACACCCGGCCGTTCCCC
>NC_060280.1:96284999-96332404 GCF_021613505.1 Equus quagga
CCCCCCCCCCCCCCCCCCCCCCCGGCTCCTGTGCCCGGTGGTCTGGCCGCTTCTGTGCGGTCCGCCTATTCTGTGCCTGTTCCCACCTGGGAGGGCTCACCTGGTGCGTGGGAGCGCAGGAGTCCCTTGGTGAGGGGGCTTAGCGTCCCCAGGAGCATTGAGAAGCTGGTGAGAGCTTTGAACCCCTCATAGGAAAAATGCACCCCAGATTCCAGCGCTTTCCAGAGCCCCGAAGGCCGGTGGGGCTGCGGTCCAGGGGAGCGCAGACCCTCCCGGGGGCTTCCCCGCTTCTCGCCCCAAGGAAGGTGAGGTGAGGTCCCGCCATCTGGTGGCCGCCCCTGGTGCTGCACCGCCCGCGCTGGCTCCCGCTGACCTCTCCCCAGGGTCCTGGCCTTGCGGCCGCCGAGGTCGCCCCCGACTTGGGGACGCGGCCTTCGCCCTTGCTCGAGGACCCCCTCCCTGTTGCATCCCTGTCGCTCCTGCTTCACCTTGTCTGCTGGGTTCTGCCCCGCAAGCGCGCAGACGTCGCTCCCCGGACCCCTGTCCACTCCAGGTCGGCCAGCTTCTCTGCCCCTTCGTGGCAGGGCTCCTGGAATGTGGGGTCCATGCGTGCAGCCCTGCCCCTCAGTCCCTTGGACACACTCCCACAGCTCGAGGATGTCCCCTCCTGCCTGCTGGATGCAACCTTGGCATGCAGACCCCTGACCCTCCCGGATTCTTCTCCCTCCTCCCAGGCTCAGGTCCTCATCTCTGTGCTCCTGGCACACTCGCATCGCCGTGTGCCGATGACACCTTCAAATCCATCGCCAGCCGGACCTCACCCTCAACTCCACACTTGGGATGTTTCCCACACCTGCCTGGTCCCCTCCTTGCCCTCCCCTCCTCCCTCTCTCCCCCTTGCTCACTCTGCTCCAGCCTCCTTGCTGTTCCTCTAACACCACAGGCCTGGTCCTGCCCCAGGCCCCTTGCATGGGCTGTGCCCTCCGCCTGGCATGCCCTTCCACTTCATACCTACTTGGTTCCCTCTGCACCTTCTTCAGAATTGCTCGAATTCCACCTTTCCCTAGGACTAGGTGGACCACCCTTTTCCCAGCCCCCTACCCTGTTCTGCTTTTCCCCCCACAGCACTTTCTGGCTTGCATCGTCGTACTGTCTCATTTACTTATTTGCTGTGGTTTGTCTGTCTCCCCATCTAGAGCTCCCCTCCACCAGGGTGGGGATCTTGCCTTCTTCACCGATGTTTCTAGCACCGTAGGAGGCATTTGGTAAATATTTGTCGAATGAATGACCGAGGCCAGCGAGCATGGATGGAGCGCTCAAGGAGTGCGAGCCCGGAGGTGACCTCACTAGCATCGTCAAGACCAGGTCACAGTGGGGGGAGGGGTCCTTGGCGATTGCCAGCCGGTGGACCCAGGGTGGCCAGCTCTTCCCAGAGAGGCTGGGAGTTGCAAACAGACTGACATCATTTTAAACACTAGGACTGAAACGGAGCGGGAGCTCACACACACACACACACACACACACACACACGCATGTTCACAGCAGCACCATTCACAGTAGACAAAAGGCGGAAACAACCCAAATGGCCGTCATCTGATGAGTAGATAAATCCGATAAGGTTCAGCATGGCATCTCGGACAAGGCCTGGTATACAGTAGGCGATCAATACTTGGTGAACAGATAAGAGAATGAGAAGAGGACACCTCCTGGGGACCTGAGGTTTCGGTTGCTGACAAGAGCCCAGGTGGGAGAAATGAAGCACTTATTGAGAGCCAACTGTATACCAGGGCGGAGCTGAGTTTTAGAGCGTGAACGGGGTCACCGAGGCGGGTTCCTGGGTACAAGAAGCGCCCGCGGGACTCGCCTAGTCCAGCAGAGGGCGCTTTAGGGCGACATGCTAATGAGACGCAAATTAAACGCAAATGAGCCGTGACCGGGCCCTGAGGGTTGTTTTGGTCAGGCGCGCCGTGGACAGCCCAGGCGCCGCAGGGGCCTGGGGCTCAAGATGGCCGTGCTGCCGCCGCGGACGGCTGGGCGGCGGCGCCAGCGCGGCTCCCGGAGGCCGCAGCAAGGGCAGCCCGCTCCCTCCATCCCTCCTCCCGCGGCCACCTGTCCTGGCCCATGGGTCCGCAACCCGCTTCGGTCCCGCGGGAGTAGGCGTTTCTGATCAGGCGTGCTGCGGGCAGCCGCTCCCGGGGTCCCTTGCGGCGACGTCCCGGGGGCCTCCGGGGGCCTCGGAGCAAGATGGCGGCGGCGGGGTCCGTGAGGCGCGGGCGGCGGCGACCGCGGCGCCAGTGAGGGCCCGGGGGCCCGGGCGGCTCCGGGCCGGGGCCCCGCCGCGGGACGGACCATGCTACGCTCCACCGGCTTCTTCCGGGCCATCGACTGCCCTTATTGGGCCGGGGCGCCCGGGGGACCCTGCCGGCGGCCTTACTGTCACTTCCGGCACCGAGGGGCCCGGGGCCCGGGCGCGCCCGGTGGCGGCGGCGGAGCGGCGCCCCCCGCAGCAGGTAATGTCCGCCTGCCCGCCCTGGGCTCGGCTCTCCGGCCCGGGGCTGGACTCCACCGCCAGGACTTCCCCGATACCCCGTTCCCGGCCCAGCCCCCTCCCTGCACCCTCGCGGGCGACGTCCCCGCAGCCGGGGCCCGGGTCCCCCCCACCCCGGGCCCGGTGCCAGTCGCGGGGCCTCTGTGAGCCTCCGTTTCCGCGAGTGTGGAATGTAAACAACGGGAGGACATGTCCTCCCAGAGCTGTCGGCGAGGGTGGAGGGTGAACGCAGGCCGAGCGCCAACGCTGGCGGCCAGGCTCGGGCCTCCCGCCCCGGCCCTCACTGGCGCCCCAGCGTCCGGGGGGACCCTTCCCGCCGCGCCCCGACCCCGAGTGTTGTGGCCGCCCGTGTTCATTTCCTCGCCGCTTCCCCGGGCCGCGCCTCTGGTCGTGGCCACCCCTGTCTCCAATGGCGGAGTCAAGAGACTCTTATTTCGGAGCCCCCCCTCTGTGTGTCAGACGCGACTGGAGGGGGAGTAAGTCAAACCCACTTGACCGGGACGGGAGGGGGCTAGGCTTCCAGCTTTGGGTTGGGCAGAGAACGCTAGTGGACTGCACGTCCATCGGAGCGGGGATGGCCAGCGTCATGGCAGGGTTTCCTGCGAGCTGCGGGGGATGAGGCAGGGCTTCTTGTCGGAGGTGTGGCGTTTAAGCTGAGACTGAAGACTTGGGGGTGAAGGCGCGTTCACTGTCTGGCTCCACACCTGTGTGGGCCATTGGGCATGCAGAGCCGTTGAGGGGGGCAGACAGATGTGCCCACGGGTCCTTACTGTCGGGTCGGACCTGACCCCCAGCTCTGGGGGGGGCCGGGGAGTTGGCAGGGAAGGGCGGGCCTGCGGGATCCTCCTCGGAGGTGGTGGCACCCGCCTTGTGTGATTTGTTTTTCTTCTCTTGAAGTGAAGTTTCTTGACTCCAGTGTTTTACTCATCTGCATCGTACGTGGTGTTCTGCAAAGAGCCCCCTGACTTCTGGGGTCTTCGTCGTTGGCACAAACAGGGCAGGACCACACTCGTCGCCCTGACCTTCTGACTTGTCTTCGAGTCCATGTGTCGCCTCCCAGCTTTCCTAGTTCTGGAGCATTGATCTCTCTTCTCTCCTTTCATGTCCAGTCTTTTCATTTCTTTCTACATCACAAATGGCCAGTTAGTTTTCAAACGGTCATTTCTGGGACCTTATTTGGGGATATAGTGCCGCGTGCCCTGCTTTCCCTGCCCCTCTCCCCAGGCCATCTGCATGTGCCTTTTGCACCATCTCTGGTGGTGGGAAGGTCTCTGGTTACCTTGGGGTAGCACGCTGCCTACCCTTGCAGAGAGGCAGAGGCACATCCCAGCTCAGCCTCTTTCTTGCTGTGGGGTCTCTCTGACCCTCTGTTTCCTCCTTTGTGGCATGTTCCTGGGGCCGCCCCCTGTGGAGGCCTGGGGAGAGTGTGCCCAGACCTCTTCCTCCCTTTCAGCTCCCCCTGCTCCAGATTCTGACAAGCCTGGTTTCCTGTTGGGTTGGAAGAGGCTGCAGCCATCTAGGCTTTGGCCGGGTCCATTTGTGCCCAGATGTGCACGGGCCAAGCCGCGGTGCCGTGTCTGCCTGGGCTCATTTTTAAGCAGCTGGCAGGGGTGCTAAGGTTCTGGCTGGGAGCAACCTGCAGGTGGGACTTGGGGGTTTCTGTGTGGCCCAGCCCCTCCAACCTTGGGCTGCTGGCCTCTGAGCCTTCCAGCAGAGTCTGAAGCCTGGAGGAACTAGGCAGGGGTCCTGAGCCGTCCAGCTCCTTGTGAGGGCTCCAGGATGCCCGCTCCAAACTTGGCCATGGAGTGCCCAGTTATGGCCGCACACATGTGGGCAGGCTCCCTATCTGTGACCCTCAAACAGTGGCGGGGCTGATTGTCCCAGTTTTACAGATGAGGAAACTGAGACCGGTAGATGGGAAGCCACTCGCTGTGTATGCATGGCTGGTAAGTGGGGACGCGGGGTCGACTCAGGCCTTCAGGCCCCGCCCAGCTCAGCCCCTCCTGCCGGTTCCTAGTGCCCTGCACCTGTGGGGCACACTCGCCTGGGCGCAGTTGCTCTGTTGGGCTCAGTGCTCTGTCCTGGGGCTGCAGGTGACAGCGAGACCTGGGAGAGAGAGAATTATAGGACCTGAGCACTGAAACCTGAGGGCAGGCCAGAGGGGAGGCCTGGCTTATGGTGGATGGAAGCACTGGCCACAGCTGTGTGGCAGTGGCAGTGGTGGCAGCAGCTCCCTGGGTGTCCTTCCCCTGCCGGGCCTCACATGAGGCCCTCGGCTGCCCTGTGGGGTCTGGAGCCCCGAGAGGCAGGCTTGCTTCTCCAGGGAAGCTGCTCAGAGCCGCAGCAGCCGGGGAGGGAGGACGGAGTGGAGAAACGAGCGCTGCCCGCAGAGTGAGGGCTTTAGCTCCTCTGTGAGCTGACGTGGCGCAGGAGGGACAGGCGTCCCGATGTGTCCCTGCCCAGAGCAGACCTGTGGGTGTGCGGCCCCTCAGCTGCTTCCCCAGGGGCTGGTGCCAGTGGATTTCATGTGGGGGGGCTTCCCACCGCCCTGTGACGGTTCCTTCAGACGGAACAAGGATATGCTTCCCTCAGCCCTGCGCCTTCCCAGATAAGCGACTGCCTTGTTTCCCTCCTTCCAGGGAGGGCGTTGGCGGCAGGGGAGGCCCCAGCAGACAGTGCTGCTGCCCTTGGTGTCCCTGGGCCTGGCAGGGCACTTGAGGCCCGGGGACTGTTTTCCTTAGTTGCTGGTCAGGGTGGCCTTCGGTCGGGCCAGCGGGGCCTCCCACTTTGTCGGGGTAGGAGCTTCTGAAGCTGCTTGGAGGAATAGTGGAAACTGCAGACAGCGGGGCCATCCTGGGCCTTGGGGAGGGTGGGTTGACCAGCATCCCTGGCCCCCACCCACTTGATGCCAGGAGCACCCTCAGTATGACAGCCACAGATGTCCCCAGACATCACCTGGTTTCCCCTGGGAGTAGGATCACCCCGGGTGAGACCCTTGGTCCTAGGCCGATGCTTGCTGGGGCCACTTTGTTTTCAAGCATCACCCGCTGCCCCTCCCAGAGAGCTGTGCATCAGGTGCGGCTCCGCCTCCTGGGGCCGGGTGCCAGGCTCAGGGGACTGAAGCTTGAGGAGCCTTCACGCCACCAGTGGGTGGGTGGGTGGTTCTCTTGTTCTCTTGTCGGTGACGTTTCTGTGAAGATGGGAGGAGGGGAGGTGCGGCAGATTTCCACAGCAGTCCTCTCTTTGTAGATGTCCTCAGCACGGACTTCCCCTCTTACGCACCACGGACCGCGGCTCCCGGTGTGAAAAGAACTGGCTCTCTCTTTGTGGTTCCGTCCCACATGCCCAGAAGCAGCCCTTCTCTCCGGGGGCAGTGTCCCAGCTGGTGGAAGCCCGCACACGTTGCCACTCTCCATTCAAAGCACTTTTTTCCAGGACTCAGGGTAGTGTTTATCTTAAAACATTGGAGAATACCAAAAAGTCAAAAGAAAAATGTTTTGTGAGTTGCCCCGAGTCCTGCCAGCGTGCCGTGCCTCCGCCCAGGCTTCGTGACAAAAGGCTTTGTGTCTTTTTCCTGTGGTTGTGGTCCTGCCGCGCCGATTAAGTTGGATTCTAGTTTCTGAGGCTCCACAGTCCCCAGTGAGGCGCAAGGCTGTCCCCAGCCCTGTGGTTCCCACCTCTGGTGGCCCGGCCCCTCTGGACGGCCTGGGGAGCTTTAAAAACCTGCCTTCTCGCCCGATCCAGGTCCGCGCCACTTAAATAAGGATGTGTTTGCATATAGAACTGTTTTGATACTTGAGGATTCTGTGCTTAGTGTCCATCAGTAGAGCAGTGGGTCTCCATGGGGGCGATCCTGACTCCCAGGGGACACTGGGCCATGTCTGGGGACATCTGTGGTTGTCACGACTGGGAGAGCTCCTGGCATCGAGTAGGTGGGGGCGGGGGATGCTGCTGCACACCCCACAGTACCCGGGACGGCCGCTTCTCTCTACACGCACAGATTTATCCAGCCCCAAATGTCAGTGGTCCGAGCGAGACTGAGGAAGCTGGTCAGTGTCCCAGCACTGGGCCTGTGTGTGTCCTTGGGACGGGATGGGAAAGTGGGCCAAGCTGACAGGGGACAGACAGAAGCCCAGAAGAGCACCAGCTCCCCACAGCTCCTCAGGGCCCGGGGACAGAGGCCAGGGAGCCCCAGCTCCTGGATTGGGTCAGCCGGGGCAGTGGAGCCGTCTGGGAGGAGCTCGGGAGGCCTGTGCGGGGTGTTTGAGTGTGCCCCCCTCCCCCGAGTCCTCCAGGGGCTCCAGAGAGGAGGTGGGGGTGCCAGGGCTGGTCAGCCCCTGCAGGGGGGTGGAGCCGAAGCGGAGGCCTTTATGCAAAGAGGCGGCCCAGGAGGGGCCAGCCTGGTCTCCAGCTGGTCATTGTTGCCACCTCGGCCTCAGTTGCCTCTTCTGCAAAATGGGGTGATGGTGTGGGCCTCTTGTGTGTCACGTGGTTGCACTGCAGAAATTCTTTCTCCTGCCCTGCTGTCCTCTACCCGCCCCCGGCCCCTCAGAGGCCCCTTTACAACTGGGCTTCTAGGGGTGAGCAGAGTGGTGGGCGCACAGGCGTTCGGGCTGTTACTCTGTGCCCCCCCGTGCAGGTCAGTGGACTGGTCAGTGGGATCTTTTTTTTTTTTGAGGAAGATTAGCCCTGAGCTAACTACTACCAATCCTCCTCTTTTTGCTGAGGAAGACTGGCCCTGAGCTAACATCCATGCTCATCTTTGTCCACTTTATACGTGGGACGCTTATCACAGCATGGGTTTTGCCAAGCGGTGACATGTCTGCACCCAGGATCCGAACTGGAACTGGCGAACCCTGGACCGCCGAAGCGGAATGTGCGCACTTAACCGCTGCGCCACCCGGCCGCGGGTGGGTGGGATCTGACTCGCAGCATAGAGCGGGACGCTGAGAAGGGGTGGAGGAGCGGAGGAGCTGCCGGTCACGGGAGCTGCTCAGGGCCGATGCAGGGCCAGGCAGCAGTGGGGCCTCCTGGCCGCCCGTCCTCCTTCGTGCTGGCCGGGTCTCCGGACATTCCTGCGGGGGCAGCCTGCGCCCTTTGAGGAAGCAGGCACATGTGCTAGTGATTTCAGGACAATAAGTGCGGCGGCTTCCTCTGGGCACTGAGCTTTCTGGAAGGGTGGGGTGGAGCGCCGGTCCACAGTGGGCTGCGTGGGTGGCAGGCAGGCCTGGAAGCGAGGCGTTTCTTGGGGAGCCGCCCTCCCGCTTGCTGCTTCGTTTGCTGGAAGAGAACAGGGTGGGGGGCTGATGGGGCCACAGTCTGGGTCTGGGGCTTGGCCATTCATAAGCTGTGGCCCTGGCCGGGACACACAGGTGCCCTGGGCCTCAGGGTCGTCTGTAAACTTGGGAGCCAGCCCCGGGGCCCTGCATGGCCTCGTCTGGGACTGTCTGACTCCAGCGCGTGTCTATGGACCGCACAGGGCCCTGGAAGCAAGAAGGGCTGCCCAGCAGCCAGAGCTGGGCTGGGTCCAGGAGAGAGAGCCATTGGCACCTGTGTCTGCAGGGGAGCTGGGCGAGGATCCCCGAGCAAGTGGGTACGTCTTGGCTTTGGAGGATGAGCAGCAGTGTGCCTGGTGCTAGAGGCGGATGGGGCACAATCCAGGACTCTGGGCAGGGAGACCGTGCAGTGAAAGGCCTGGAATGTTCTCATGTTCTGTGGTTCAGAGGGGCGTGGGAGCAGGAAGGAGAGGCTGCCCCCCAGCATCACTCCCACCCCCAGTGGGCCTGGCAAGGGTCCTTGTTGTCACACTGACTTGTAACTTGTCCTTCTCTAGCACAGGCCCAGGGAGTGCCACCGTGGTCTGGCTGGTCCACCCCAAAGACGGGGAGCCCGTTACCTTTCCATGTGGCTGCCAGGAGCTGTCTGTCCTGCAGGGGTGCCTCTTCTGATCACCACAGAGGCCCATGTCCACGGGAGTGGATGTGCTCGAGGCATCGAGGGGCCGTGGCTCTTGGGCGGTATTTCATTTATTCCTTCACTCACTCGTTCCACACACCTTTGCAGACATTTGTGCTGGCCAGCTCGGTCAAGGCCAGGGGAAGAGAAGAGCCAGTGGGTCAGCGTGCTGAGCTGCTGGACCGCAGGGGACAGGGGGAGGCAGGGCCTGGAAGGTGATGGGGAGGGCGTGTCCAAGGGGCACTGGGACTGCATTCACTCCAGGTCCCTCCTGGTGATGCTTGTCCCTGTGTGTCCAAGAGGCCAGGTCCATCCCTGCCCAGCAGACGGTCACGCGTCACAGTCGCATGTCTGGAAAGACCTGTCTCTGGCAGAGTGGCCCAGGGGACCGTCAAGGACTAGCATCGTGGGCACTGTTTCAGGAGACGGGAACAGAGTCCCCGTGCACCGGGTTCCAGCACTGTGCCACCCAAACACCTCAGGCCCCTGGTTCCGCCGGGAGGATGTGGGAGGGCTGCCTGGAGGAGTTGCTGAGACAGAGGCCTCGTGGCCCTCTCTCCTGCTCTGGGCGGGAAGCCAGCGTGGACATGAACGTGGAAGGGGACTGGCCCACCTGGAAGGCCAGCCCTCCGTCCCCCCCTCCTCAGTGCCTGTGTGCAGGGTCAACTAATAAAAGCTACTGATGCTCACGTGTGACCTGGCGTGCAGGCTCTTTCTTAGGGGACGCGGCTGGCCCCCCCTTGCCTTGGTCCCACATCCAGAATGCTGTGAGAGACACAGCATTCATCTCCCCTGGCTGGGGCCTGCACCCCCACCTGGCTTCACTCGGAGCACCGGAAGGTGCTGGGGGCCTCCCAGGAACCTCTGCTGTGGAGGAAGGTGGCCCCAGAACCACCCACTGGAAGACGGGTTTGGGGAATCGGAAGTGCCCCGGGGCCAGAAAGAGTGAGAGAACTCTCTTTTGAAGATGTCCTTATCCAGACCCGGACAGTGACTTGTGTGCCGCGGACAGTCTGCGCGGATGGAGGAGGGCAGAGGAGAGGCCGGCCCCGCAGCCCCAGGCTCCCTTGTCCGTGCCCTGTTCCCAGTGGCCGCAGTGGGCCCTGTGACCGTGGCTTCCCCGTCCTCACTCTGTGCCGCCCTGCAGTTTTGAAGTGTGATGGAGCTCCCAGCAGTCGTGATCCTGGCTGCTTGGCACCAGGCGGGGGGTGTTTCCAGGACAGTGTTGCCCTGTCCTCCTGGGGATCGGGATTCGGAGGGAGGGCGTGCAGCCGGGCAGCCTTGTGGCGGAGGATGCCCAGGGTGGCGCCCAGGGGTACGGAGGGGCCGAGTTGGGTGGTGGTCCAGGTCTGCCGGGGGCCCTCCGGCTTTTCTTTCCCAGAGCCAGCTGTGTGGCGCCTCCTGCCCCCAGCCCTGGCCTGGCGCTGCTTCCCTGCTGGGGGCTTTGGAGCTGAGATGAAGCTCGAAATCCAGGGTCGCGGGAGGGGTTGGGGGGGCTCCTCTGGCCTCATCCTCCTGCCCTGGAAGTGCAGGCCCCCAGACACTGCTCCTCCAGGCACAACCCAGCCTCAGCCGGGGACATGTCTCTGACGTCCCTTCACATGTACCCTCGAGTACCCACCCCCAGGAGCCACCTCGGTTCTCTCCCCAGGTGTTTGGGGTAACCCAGGCAGCCGCGGGGCTCTCCCCCCGGTCCAGAATGAGTGAATGGCCGGGTGCCTTCACCCCTGGGCTTCAGGCTCCTGGCCTGTCCACTGGGGGTGGCCAGACATCCAGGAGTGGGGCTTGAGGGTGTCCTGCTTGGGGGGTGGAGGGGAGGCCCCCAGGAGCAGGGACTCTGGGCCTGGAGGAAAGGAGTGAAGGCTGGCCCCCCTGAGGACCTCAGGGGCTACTCTGCCCCCACTGGGGGGAGGCCGGCCTTCAGGGGCACTGTCTGCGAAATCCCAAGGTCGGGGGTGCTCCGACCCTGTGAGCCCGGCTGGCCTCCCGCCCTGCGTTCTGGCCGAGCCGTGACGGCCACTGGCGGCGTCTTCCAGCACCGTGGCCTCGGTTCCCTCCTCCGCCTTCTAGGCCTCTGCCCCGTAGGCAGCTCGGGGCAGGGGGTCCAGTCGTTCCACGTGACTAGCCCCGGTGTCCTGCTTATCTCTGGTGCAGCAAGGACTCTCTCCCCCATTCGTGCCCACCGCCCCTGCTCAGGGTCGCAGGCTGTGACCGCCACCTGGGTTGGAGGAGTGAGTCCCCACCGGTGTCTTATCAGGGGGGCGAGACCCCCGTGCAGTCGGGTGCTTGTCATCTTTGGGCCTTGGGCCGAGGAGGAGGAGGAGAAGCAGATGGGTGACGGCCAGTCCTGCGAAGTCAGTGCCAGGTCTCCCTGTGGGTGGGGAGCACCCAGGTTTGGGGTTGGACAGACCTCTCAACAGCCACACGGGGCTTAGGAAGCTGCTAGCCCTGGCCGGGACCCGGTCTTGCCGTTGGTGAGGTGGGCTCACACGGGCAGGGCGAGTGTGAAGACCAGATCGGGGAGGCCTGGCGCGCCTCCTCGCATTCATCGTGGGGCCGGGGAGAGGGAGTCAGGCACAGCAGGGTCGCGCACCTCCCCCGCGCAGCTGTCTTGTCTTGTCGTTGTGTTCGCTTGTCGTTAATTCCCGTGTAGCTGGGGCGTGTGCAGCGGGTATGTGAGCAGTTCTGGGGCTTAGGGGGGCGCAGCGGACCCAGGCCAGGGCGTTTCTGGGCAGAGGGAAGGTTCGGAGAGATTGGAGCTGGCCGCCAAGGACTCGGAAAGGACCACTGCCCCGTCTTGTTTGTCTCGCCTTCCATGGGCCCCCACGGGTTCTCAAATTCAGCGTCCCCAGCCCTGGAGCTGGGGCTTTGGCCTCCCCTTGTGGAGGCAGGGAGGCAGGCCTGCTGCTCTCTGCCTTGCTGCATGCCTGCGCCAGAAGCTGGCGGTTGGAGAGGGTGTCAGGATGGGGTCCCCAGAGAGCTGCCCGTGTTACCGGCGCTGGCTCTCTCCTGCAGCCGGAGCAGATCCTGGTGGGTGTCTGGCTGCTGCCTGCACTGAACCCAGCATGGCCGGGCCCAGGTGGGCCGTGGGGCGGGGAAGGGTCTTCCCAAGGGGAACCCCTCAAGTGACCGCCAGGCAGGCCCTTTGCCTTGTGGGTGTCCCTGGAGCCGGGCAGCAGCTGGCACCCTCCTTGCCCCGTGGCGGGGCAGAGGGGAAGTTAGCCCCTGGAAGTGTAGCCCCACAGCCGGGCCTTGGGGGGCTTTTCTAGTCATCCCTTTGCCCAAAAACAGCCCAATTAACCTTGTTTACCAAATGCATGCATGTGTACCTGGTACGCACCCCTGAAGGAGCACCCATTCGGCTCCCTCCACGTTCGCTCCCAGGAATTGGAGGACTCCGCCTCGAGGGTCCCCTGCCTGTCCACATGCTGACGCGCCCCCATGGGTGGGCGGGCAGGGCTCCTGGGGCACTAGGCAGCTGACACACAGGTTCTAGAGTGGCTTCACCAGTTGCGACAGGCCCCCAGGGACCTGGCCCCCCGAAGCAGGTGGAGCAGGGGCCAGGTGTCTCGAACGACGACCTTCTGCATTTGTCCCCTGACCCCCAGAAGCCTGAGGGAACCTCAGCGGGGCCTCCGGGACCCACCCGCTTCAGGGGCCAAGTGCCTGGCGTCTGTGTGCTCTTAGCTTCTAAAACAGTCCAGAGTCCCCCAGGCTGGTGACCTAGCCACATGTCACCATAGCACTGCGGGGAGACTGAGGTCCCCGAGGGGCAGGCTCCTGACTTTGACCTTTTCGAGCCCGCGTAGGGTGGTTTCTTTTGCTCTATGGTGCAGGGGGCCAGCCACCGCCTGGGGCTGAACATACCCCGTGTTGACAGGGCTCCTGGATGCTCAGTTGTGGGGGCTCTGTGCTCGGCTGGACACCCACCTTAGAGTCCGAGCGGCTCAGCTCCCCAAGTGCACCCACGCTTCCCACCTGACGGGGCGCCGGGTTCCTGGGCTGCCTGGGGCCGGAGGGGTGGGGCCGGTGTAACTGCCCTTAGAAAACAGCTGCCAGTGCGGGGCTCCAAGTTAGGAAACAGGACCACCTCTGACCTAGACACCTGGTCGGTCCCCAGAGCCTTTGCGGCCTGCTCGCTCCGTCCCTCCCTTGGGTCTGGGTCCCAGGGTTTCAGGCGGAGGGGGGAAGGGGAAGGCTTCGGCTGCCCTCTGCCCAGAGGTGGGTCTGCTACAGCCGTCTTTGGGCCTGTTGTGGGTCTGGGTGGGCTGGGAGCCCGGCCCTCCATCCTGCTGCTGGGGTCTCTAGCCTTCCCTCTGGGTGGTCCCTTCGCCTTGTACCTCCCCAGGGGTGGCCATGCGTCCTGATCCTGAGCTGTGAGATGGGGACCCTGAAATGCTTGCTCCCCAGCACTGCCTTGGCACTGGCCTGGTGCTGTGCAGACGCCCCACGGGGAGAGCCCCCAGCACCCCCTCCCGCCGCCCCCCATCTATGCCCACAGCCCTGGTGTGTCCTCGGTGCTCCAAGCCGTAGACACACACCTCCCTTCTCTTTTCTAATGTAATCTGAAGTAGAGCCCGCAGTGTGAGCTGGCCGGTGCCCACAGTGAGCCTGGCCCTCGGCCCCGGCACCCAGGCCGGCCCGTCGGGAGGCAGTGGCCACTCTCACTACATGATGCTGCATGCGTTTCTTTGGCTGCGGGAGCCCGTCGCCACACCCGGGTGCCTTCCCACAGCGCAGATGTTCTCTGAGAGTTCTGGGCTCAGAGGTCCCCAGCGGGCCCCCTGGGCTGGACCCAGGCCCGGGCAAGGCCGTCCTCCTGGAGGCTCCAGGGCGAATGGGCTGTTCTGCTGCCGCCCGCCGGGCATCCAGTCTTGCGTGTCACTTCAGCGGTGGTACCCAACCACGCCTGACGGGCTTTCTGGGGACGGGCTCTTTGTACTCCGGGGTATCGGAACCTGCTGTGTTGGAAGGTGGTGTAGAATGCTTTTTTCGGACCTTGGGCTTTATTTGCTCACGTTTTATTTAGAATTTCTGCACCTCTGTCTGTAAGTGAGTCTCCTGTGAGTTTTTGGCCGACGTTGGTGGCCTTGGGGTCATTGGGGTTGCGCTGGTCTCGCAGAATATGCCCTAGAACCAGCTAAGTGGCACAGGAGTGACTTGTCCCCCGCCGCCCTCGGGACATTAAAGGACGCCCGCTTTGCCCTCCACACACTTTGTGTTTTCCAACCGGTGACATTCTTTGACCGTACGACGCCTTTTCCCTTTGCATGCCCACGGACTCATACCACGGTTGGGGTTCTCTCGTTTTCTCTTCAAAGTGTTGTGTGGGTGTCCGTCGTCCACCCAGGACCCCTTTGACGCACTGGACACATCAGTGGTTTCTGTCCTGTCGCTGGCACGCGCATGGCTAGGTGGACTCCCCTGTGGGTGAGAAAGCGTGTGAGACGGAGCCCAAGGCGCCCTCGCCGCAGAGCCCTGCACGGGGCAGGCCGGCCTGGGGGCTCTGCACGCCCCCAGCCCCACCCCGTCCATCGTCTCTGTGCCCTGCCTGAGGGTCAGGCCCTCTGTGGGCATCCTCCCTGCTCCCTGGCTGGAGGAAGGAGCTCGGGGTGGCTTCCGTGTGGGCCAGGTCCAGTGGGGAGCCCACTGCCACCTCACCCCAGCTCCTGGGATCCCATGGTCCTGTCTGTAGGCTCTACCCGCGCCGGTTGTCGTGCACATTCCACGAGCTGCCCCAGCAAGTCCCCAGACCCAGTGGCCTTCTCTGGGGCCCGGTGTCAGCGCCCCTCACCCCGCCATCAGCCTCTGTGGGGTGAGGCCTGCATGGAGGGGTGCTCTGGGAACCTTGACTTGCTGCAGAGCCTTGGTGGGAGTCTGCTGGAGGCCTGGCCCCCAGTAGGTTCTGGAAGGCTGGTTGTCTGCTCTTCCTCGCCAGCCCCGGGGGTCGCACCCAGGCTGAGGCAATGCGGTCGCCTTAGCAGGCCTGCTCACTGCCATCTCCCCTTCTGCCTGTTTCAGGACTTGGCTATGACCCGTACAACCCCGAGCTGCCCAAGCCCCCAGTGCAGAGGGAGAATGGTGCCCTGGGCAGAGAGGACACGCCCCGCTCGGACATCCTGGAGCTGGAGCTGGTCAACCAAGCCATCGAGGCCGTGCGCTCCGAGGTGGAGCTGGAGCAGCGGCGGTACCAGGAGCTCCTGGAGACGGCCCGCGAGCACGGCTCTGCTGAGGCCCCTGCCCTGGCGCCCCGCGGCCCCGCTGCCTGCACCGCCGCCAGCCTGGACGAGGACGCCTTCTCGCTGTCCTTTGACTACAACCCCAGCGGCCGCAGCCTGCTAAGCCCCGATGCCACCTACCAGCCCACCCCTCTGGCTGCACCTGCCGAGCCGGGCAGCAAGTACTCGCTGGCTTCTCTGGACCGGGCTCAGGGCCACAGTGGAGGGGGCAGTGGCGCCTTGGAGTACGTCCCCAAGGCTGTGAGCCAGCCTCGGCGGTACAGCCGCCCCGTCCCCAGTGGCAAGTACGTGGTGGATGACTCCAAGCCGTCCACAGACCTGGAGTACGACCCGCTGTCCAACTTCTCCGCCCGCCTGCTCGGCAGGGCCGGCTCCAAGGACGACAGGGCCCCCAAGCGGCCCAGGGGTGCCCGCGCCCGCGAGCCCTACACGCCCGCACCCAAGAAGCCCTGTGACCCCTTTGGCGGCTGTGACGCCAGGTTCTCGGACTCCGACGATGACGCCGCCGTTGTTCCGAGTGACAGGCCCGCCACCTGCAGCCCCCCAAGAGCCCGAGTGGGCACCGAGAGCAAGGTCCCCGGGAAGCCGGGCTCCAGGGACGGCCAGGAGCCTGAGGAGGGTGGCCCACGGGAGACCAAGGAGATGGCCGTGCAGTATGATGTGGGGGACCTCGGGCAGCCCCCCAAGGGCCCAGGCGAGCCGCCCCCAGCCAAGCCGCCCCTGGCCAAGCCCAGCTCCCCGGCCCAGGCCTCCCAGGACCACAGTAGCCCCAAGGAGGAAAAACCCAAGAAGAAGAAGCGGGGGGCGCCGCCGGCCCCCAGCCACAGGGACGGCGTGCAGAAGACAGACCGTGGGAAGGAGGGAGAGCGCGCAAAGCCGTCAGAGAAGCCCTGTGCGGACAGGAGGGGCCCGCAGGCCGGCAGCCCCCGGCACAGGGCGCAGCGGCCCCAGGGGACCAAGAAGAAGCCATCTCCGGCCACCCCAGTGGCCAACTCAGGGAAAGACCGGCCACGGCCCAGCCCCACCGGAGGGGGCGCCCCCCTGCCGCCCGACAGGACGGGCCGGCTGAGCCCAGCGGGGAAGCTGGTGGAGCGGAAGGCCCGCTCGCTGGACGAGGGCACCTCCCGGGACGCCCCCAAGCTGCCGAGGCGGGCCCTGAGCCATGCTGACCTCTTCGGGGACGAGAGCGAGGACGAGGACCCGGGACCCGCGGGGCCTGGACTCCGGCCCCCCGCCCTCCCCAGCCTCAGCTCCACCTCGGACTCGGACTCGGACTCCAGCCTGGGCCTCTTGGCTGCTGGGGGGCCGCCCAAGCGCCTCAAGGCCTCCCCGCCCGCCTCGCCGGGCCCGTCCTCCTCGTCCTCCTCCTCCTCAGGGGCGGGCTCAGACGTGGACTACGCAGCCCTGGAGAAGGAGGTCGACTTCGACTGTGACCCCATGGAGGAGTGCCTGCGCATCTTCCACGAGTCCACCAGCGTCAAGACAGAGGACAAGGGCCGGCTGGCCCGGCAGGTGAGGGTCTGGGCCCCGCCCCCGAGGCTCCCTGGGCCTGGAGACGGCGCTGGCCGGCGATGGAGGTGCTCGCTCAGTGTCAGCCTCTTGACTCGTCCAAAATTCAGGGACCCTCGTTGGCCACCTGCTGCCTCCCTACGCCCTGTCCAGAGAGGACCCTGACTTCTGGCCCCCGGTGGGGTTCCTGTGGCAGCGATCCGGGTGCCCTCCAGCATAGGGGTACTGGGACCCCGCCATCCCGCTCCCTCTCTCCTCTCCTCCCCTGTCTCCTCGCGTCCCTCCTCCATGCTCCCAAACCGTTGTCGCCAGCCTGGACCTGTCTGGGTCTCCTCGTCTAGTGTCCCCACATGGGCCACCAGAGGGAGCTCGCCTTAAGCAAAGCTGGATATGCGAGGACAGCGCGGAAACCTGCACCTTCTCGGGCACAGGCGGCTTGCAGGGGCAGGGTCACAGGGTCGCACCCTGGGCTCCTGGGTCCCCGAGCACGCGCCCATCGCAGCCCCTCCATTCCCACCTTTCTGAGCCCCTGGCCCCTTCGAGGTAGGGGAGCAGGAGGTGGGGGTCCCAGCATGGCGAACGCAGGGATGGGGCACGTCCGCAGAACCCACCCTCAGTGAGGCCTGGGAGGTGGGCTCAGGACTCTCAGCCTTGGGGGACCTCAGCTTGGGGGGCTGAGTCTGTTTCCTCAGCTGTGAGGGGCCAGGGGGACCCCGTGGCAGCCCCTCCCTCAAGCGAGCCTTACTGCCTTTGCTCATGCCCTCTCGGACCTGGGAGTCCCAGCCTCCCTGTGCCCAGACCAGGGGGTGCCAAGGCTGAGGGAAGCCTTGCTCAGGGATGGGCATGTGTTTCAGCCCCCCAAAGAAGAGAAGATTGAGGACAAGGGCCATTCGGGTCTGACCACTCTGTTCCCTGGGCAGAAGCGGAGAATTTCTCATCTTTCCAAGCAAGGCAAGGAGGTAAGGGTGCACTTGGGGTCCTGGGCGGAGGCTGGCAAGAGGCAGAGGGACCCCCGTCTGCAGAGATGCGGCCCCTGTGTCCCTTCGCTGATGAATTCCTTTGGTAGGTATGTTCCCGGCACTCTGGGTCCTGGCGGAGAAGTGGCCGCGGCCCACGTGGAGTCCTCACGTTGTGCTCAGTGCCGGGGAGGGAGAGGAGGGATGGCCCGGGGACAGAGCCCTCCAGCAGGGTCACACGGCCCCATGCCAGTCCCAGCTCCACGTGCACTGTGTGATCTTGGGCAAATGGCCCGACTTCTGTGAGCCCAGGTTTCCTCCCCTGTGGCCTGGAGACAGGAACAGTTGTGGGTCACTGTGGGGGCAGTCAGAGAGCTAGCACAGGGAGGCTGGGCTCCAGTTGATCCAATCACCAGACCCCTCCCAGAGGAGGGTTCTGGAAGCTGGAGTCCAGAGAAGATTGGATCAAGTGGGATGGGTTGGTGGGCCAATCTAATCAGACCCAGGGATTCCCTCCCACCCTGTGTCTATATCAGGGCTGAGAGCACGGCCTGGGTGCTCAGAAGCCAGGCCTGGGAGAGCAGGGCCCCGCAGGCTCCCTGGGACAGTGAGGCAGCATGAGTTTGAGGGCATACACGCTGAGCTGGTTCCCAGTGCCGAGCCCATTCCCGCTGGGGCACCCGCAAGCTCAGAAGAAGGCGTGGGGGGCAGCCTGCACAGCCCCATCCCCAACCCTGGAGGCCCTGCTGCCCCGCCCGCCGCCCCACCAGCAGCCTGTAGCCCTTGGTAGCCTGCTCTGGGTGCCCCCGACATACAGCCAAGTCCTGAAATTCGTCATTGTCCAGGCAGAGCCTGTGAGGAGAGGCCCGGCGCCGCCCGCCCGGCCCCTGACCGCCCAGGAGGTGTGTTACCGGCGGGCCCAGCAGGCGCTGAGGGCATCAGCCAGCTGGCTCCAGGCTGCCCAGCGGCCAGCCGAGAAGCTGTCCTCCGCCCACATCTCGGCCCCAGGGGAGAGGAAGAGGATCGCCCACATCCCCAACCCCCGCCTGGCTGCAGGTGAGTCCCAGGGCATGGGGCCAGGCCCCCTTACTCTGCCAGTCATGGCTTGGAGGGGGCCCGGCTGGGTCTCGGGGTGCTTGTCTGTAAGCTGGGGCTGAGTCTCCCCGACTGTCAGCAGGGGGCTGGCGTGGGCCTGGTGTGGTGCCCAGCGGCCCTCCGCCTCTCCTGCCTTTGGCGTCTTCTTCCCTTCCCCCCGGGTGTCCCAGACCCGGAGCCTCCTCTGTGCTGGCCGCCTGCCTGCCTCAGAGGCCCCGGCCAGAGGTCTCGCTGGGCTCTCCTGCCCCATCCCTGCCGGCCTGGGCTTGGTGTGCCTGCCTCCCCCAGGCTGCTGGGTGCTGGAGGCCGGCGGGCTGTCGGGGGCTGCTCCGTGTGTGGGCACTGGGCTGGAGGCATTGGGGATGGGGTCAGGGACAGGAGCTGGCCTTGGAACGGGCTGGGGTGCCAGGGCCCACCCAGGCGTGCGAGGTGTTCAGGGGGCAGCTGATCTGGGGAGGGGCCTGGGCTGTTCTGTCTCCTCGTCCGCCCCCAGGGGTGCTTGGCCCCACTTGTTCTTGTCTAGAAGTCCCGTGGGCAGGGCACTCAGTGGCTGAGTCTCTGCACTGGTGTGTCTGGGGCTGTGGAGGTGTGACAGGCCAGGGCCACCAGCATCTCTGCGAGCACGTGTCCCTTGCACATCCGCTTCCCTGGGCTGGGGAGACCCTGCCGTCCGGCCAGCTCCCAGGGGCCAGGGCGTCCTTGCTGCCGTCCTTGAGCAGTCAGCTGTCTGGGCCCCAGGGCCTGGAGGTGGGGGTGCCTCACACAGTGGTCTTGCAAGCACAGGCATCCTCAGCCCTCCCCTGGTTTCGCTGGTACCGAGAAGCTTCTTTGGGCCAAGCTCTCCAGTTCTGGGCCCTCTGTCCCCGGGCACCTGGTGAGCACCTGCCAGGAGAGGCCGTGCGGTGGGTTTCAGCAGCAGTTCCGCCTCAGGGGGTCGCGCTCGCACCTGCTGCGCTCGGGGCGTCCTGGTCATCCGCCATGGCCTGGGACTGTGCCGGCCACACCCCTCGCTGCATAAGCTCGGCCGAGCGGCCTGCGGGAGTCTGGCATTCTGAGATCGGCGGCTGGCACTCCTGAGCCGCAGGGTTGCCCCTCGATCCTGGCGCTGGTTTCCCTTTCAAGTCTGCGTCAGCCTAAACCTGTTCCTCTGCCCCTGGAAAGGGCACGTTCCGCCCAGCCAGCGCCTCCCGTTCCTCTTGCGAGGCCGGGGGGCCCACCTTGGTGGAGGACAGGCTGCAGCTGGCCTGCAGGCACCACGGTCCCCACCCTCCCAGGCGCCAGGGACCTGGACCCTCCACTCTTGCCTCACTCGGTCTCCCCATCTGCTTCTGTTCCTTCGTCAGGGCCAGGCCCAGGGTCAGAGCTGGACAGAAGACCCCCTGCCCACACACATGGGTCACCTTCTCTGGCCTGCTGCCCCGCCTGGAGCCCTGGGAGGCAGCTGGCAGGTGGGCGCCCTCCTCCCGGTGGGACGGGCTGGTTTGTGATGTCATCAAAGGGGGAGGCAGAACACAGAGGTGGCAGTGGGCAGGCGGCTGGTCACAATGCCCGGGCCGGGGCCTCCCCTGCCCTCCTGTCCTCAGCCCAGGAGCCAGGCCTTTCCTCGATCAGACGTCAGTGCCTCGGAGTCGGGGGCTGGAACATGCGGCAGAGGCTCCCCACGCCCCCCGCCACTCACCGGACCCCCCCGCGGCAGCGTTGCCTGAGCCGGTCTTCGGAGCCCCGTTTTGTGTCCCCGCCCCTCGATGGACTTGCCCGAGAGCAAATAGAGCCTAATGTCATTCCACAGCCCTAGTCCCCGACCCCGGCCCTTCCCCCTGTGCTCCAAGATGCACATCCTGCTGACGCTGAATGATCGTGGCTGCTTGGTCCTCTGCAGCTCGATGATGGGCGTGCTCTCCTCCTGCACTCATGTCCCCTGTGCCCCACCAGCCCCCACAGGTGCCAAGAGGACCCTCGAGGCCAGCAGCAGCCAGCCCCCCAATGGCCCCGAGCCGGGCAGCCAGCCCCTGAAGACGCGCACGTTGTCGGGCATGGCGTCCAAGACCACCACCACCGTCACCCCCAAGCGCGTGGCGCACAGCCCCTCCTTACAGGTAACCGCCTGCCCACCCCGAGGGAGCCAGGTACCCCCAGCTCGCCGACATGCCTGGCGGCACAGGCTTGCTTTTCCCTCTTCCCACTTCCTCTACTGTTTTTCCTTTAGTTAATACACTCTCAGAGCAGCTTTAGTTTATAGAAACACTGAGCAGAGAGCAGAGTTCCATGTGCCCCCCGTGCTCTCAGTTTCCCTTCTTTGTCAACACTGATGTGGTCGCCTTTTTGCACCAACAAGCCAGTGGCGACCCCTCATAGTGACTAAATTTAGCCCAGAGTTTGCAGCAGGGTCCACCCTGTGCGTGGTGCCTTCCGTGGGCTCTGAGGAATAATCAGAGGACCAGGCGGGGCGGCCACCCTCTGCGGTTCTGTGTCCCCTCTAGAGCTTAAAGAAGCCCATTATCCCCAAAGAGTTCGGGGGCAAAGTCCCCACCGTCATCCGCCAGCGGTACCTCAACCTGTTCATTGAGGAGTGTCTCAAGTTCTGCTCTTCAAACCAGGAAGCCATAGAGAAGGTGCGCGAGCCCAGGAGCTGGCAGCCGGCTGGCGGGACGGGGGCCGGGCTGGCGCTCGGGCGGTCTCCCGGGGTGTCTCCCTGGTCCGTTGCCCCCCAGGCTGCTGTGTGGGCCCCGAGCCAGGGCCACAGGGCTGAGTGGCGTGTCTGTCCCCAGGCGCTGAACGAGGAGAAGGCGGCCTATGACCGTAGCCCCAGCAAGAACATCTACCTGAGTGTGGCCGTGAACACCCTCAAGAAGCTGCGGGGCCTGGTTCCCAGCGCCGTGCCTGGGCTCAACAGTGAGTCGGGCGGGGCCGGGCTTGCCTGGGGAGGGTTCGGGTGCGCCTGCAGCCAGGACCGGCCCTGGGCTGCGCGAGCCGGGCAGCCGCAACCCTCACGGTGGCCTTTTTGCAGCTCTGAGCGCGTGAGTCTCAGACAAAAGGCGGGGCACGTGTGGCCCGGCTGTCAGCTGCGCGCTCACAACAGCCTCGCCTCGCTGTTAGCTGCCTACTCAGCCAGCGGGGGTCTCGAGAGCCGGGCACCTGCTAATGAGGCGGCCTCTTCAAAGCGCGAGGCTGGCTGGGGCCTGCTCTGTGCATTAAGCCCAGCGAGCGAGCGGGCCCAGGATGCCTCGCCAAGGCTCTTGAAGGGCGCATTAGGCGGCGCTGGCCGGCTCTCCCCATTCTCCTGCTCTCGCCTCGGCCCCCCGGGCTCCTCTGCCCGCCCTCGCAGAGCCCGAGGAGGCCATTAGTTAAATTCTTCCCTTTCGTCTCCGAGGGGGCAAACGCCGGCCGGGCCAAGATCTGGGGCTTCCAGGCAGCTGAAAGCCTCCTGGTCCCAAGAGTTAAGGTGGGGGCGAGGGGGCTGCCCAAGGTCGTACGAGGTCAGGCCTTTAGTCTACCCTCCCTGCCCTGCCCCCTTCCAGAAACCAGCAGCCGGAGGGTTGTGTCTCACGAGGTGGTGCTGGGGGGCAAGTTGGCTGCCAAGACCAGCTTCTCGCTTAGCCGCCTGAGCAGCCCCCGGGTGGAGGATCTGAAAGGTGAGCCTGGCTCCTCGGGGGTCCAGCCCACCCCTGCTCCTTCCCCCGCTGCTCCCCAGAGAGGAGGAGAGGCCCCCCCCCAGCAGCATCGGCCGTGGCTGCCCCCTGCCCGAGGCCCGTCCCCAGCTGCTGTGGGCTGACTGCCTCTCCCGGCTGTCCCCAGGGGCCACCCTGTATGGCCGCCTCAAGGAGTACCTGCTCACCGAAGACCAGCTCAAGGAGAACGGCTTCCCCTTCCCGCACCCCGAGCGCCCAGGGGGCGCCGTCATCTTCACGGCCGAGGAGAAGAAGCCCAAGGACTGTGAGTTGCTTCCCCCCGGGGAAGGCCATCTGGATAGAGGGAACAGCATGGGCAAGCGGGTGCAGACGCAGAGAGGTGTGGGGCCCGGGACCGGCCTGACCCCCCCCTCTTCCTCCCCGCCGCCTGTCCGTCCACACAGCCTCCTGTAGAATCTGCTGCCGCTGTGGCGCCGAGTACCTCGTGGCTGCCTCGGGCCGCTGCGTGCGCGACGAGGAGTGCTACTACCACTGGGGGCGGCTCCGCCGGAACCGAGGTGAGGCCTGGCCGCTGCTGCCTTCTGCGTCCTGGGCCCCGGGCTGGGCCGGGCCGCCCCCTCCACCCGACCCCCTGAAGTTTCTCCTCATCTGTCAGTCTTCATGACAAGAGTAGTAGAAGGCCTTCCTGTCACGCTGCGCAAGGCAGATGAGAGGGAGCCCGCCCTTCCTCTGTGTCTGAGGCTCGGAGAGAGTCGGGGGTGTCCTGGCTGCGGCTGCTGCCTCACGTGGTCACTGTGGTCCCGCTCCGGGAGGGCGCGGGCCGCCTGCAGACCTGTCTCTGGGCAGGGGTGCCCAGGGCCTGGCACAGCAGTGTTCTTTTCAGCGGGCCTCCCTGGGGTCCACGCCTGCATGTGTCCTCACGGCCAGGCCAGGTCAGGGTCTGCTGGCCGTCCCGGATCCTCACCCGCTCTTGGGGCCTGAGGCCCCTCCAGGAAACGGGGCTGGCCGCCCCCGCCGCCCAGGCACACCGGGTGTCAGTGACTTTCTCTGGGCGGCACAGGATCCGTGTGGCGGGGCTCCCTGACGGCTGTCTCTTTCCAGTGGCGGGCGGCTGGGAGACTCAGTACGCGTGCTGTTCAGCTGCTGTTGGCGCCACCGGCTGCCAGGTCGCCAAGGTAGGTCTCTGGCCTGCGAGGTGCCTCCTCGTCCCGGCGAGAGCTGAGGTGGGCGCGGGCCACCCTGAGCTGCCTTTTTCCCATCCTTCGATTCGTCTGCCCTGCCCAGTGGCCTCGGAAGGGCAGGACTGTCCCCAGAAGCCTCTCAGTACCGCCCGGCCCCCAGCCACCTCACCGGCTCTCCCCAGGGTCCTCCCCGCACGGCCCGGCCCCCACCCTCACCTTCCCTTCCCTCCCCGCCAGCAACACGTGCAGGACGGCCGGAAGGAAAACCTCGAAGGCTTTGTGAAGACTTTCGACAAAGAGCTTCCAGAAGATGCGCACCCGGGAATCTACGCCCTTGACTGTGAGATGGTGAGTTGGCTTGGCTGCACTCCAGTGCCCGCGGAGACCCCTCGGGGCCCTTGCTGCTCACGGGGGCTGTCCCAGCTCCTGCCCTGAAGCTTGGAGCCAGTGGGGGTTTTAGGACAAAGAGCGGGTTAAGAGCTGGGAGCAGCCGCCTGCGCCCAGCCTTTCTCCGGGGAGTTGCATCTGCAGCCCCGAGGCGCTTCCCAGCCCCGCCAGTGGCTGCTCAGGAAGGGCTCTTCTCCCTCGACACACACCACGCCACGCACACCGAACCACACGACCCGACACGTACCACACATGCTCAACCACACAGCCCTGTACACCACGTGCACTGTGCACCGCAGCCGACACACACCACACACGCCGAACCACATGGCCCGACACACCATGCAGTCTGTGTGCCATGGCCAACACACTACGCACGCCGTGCACCACAGCTGACACACCACGCACGCCAAACCACACGGCCCAACACACACCATGCATGCTGAACCACATGGCCCACTTTACTCAGGACTCGGGTGGGAGCCAGGGCCCTCTTGGCACTCGGGCTGTGTGGGCATAGGCGCAATGCCGGCTTTAGGAGAGGGTGCCCTGGTTCACGCTGCTGCGACCCCCAGAGGGCAGGCCAGCACCTCTGCCCCCAGGGCTCAGGGACGGGGCGGCCTTGTCCTGAGCTCTGGGCTGTGGCGTCGGGTCTGTGCTGTGCACAGAGGGAGGGAGCGAGGGAGGGAGGGAGGAGGTGGGCTGTGGCGACGTGTCTGAGGTGCGTCCTCCCGCCCCGCAGTCCTACACCACGTACGGTCTGGAGCTGACACGCGTCACCGTGGTGGACACGGACATGCAGGTCGTCTACGACACGTTTGTCAAGCCAGACAACGAGATCGTCGACTACAACACCAGGTGCGGCCCGACCCTCGAGGACCTGGGCCCCCAGAGTCGCTCTGCTCCGCACACGGGCCCAGCCGTGCTAACACCCTGCTCCTCCCACCAGGTTTTCGGGCGTGACTGAGGCCGACCTCACCGACACGAGCATCTCACTACGGGACGTCCAGGCCGTCCTGCTGAGCATGTTCAGCGCCGACACCATCCTCATTGGACACAGCCTGGAGAGCGACCTGCTGGCCCTGAAGGTACCCCGGCCCCCCGCAGGCTCGGCTCCCTGGGGTCCACAGAGGGCGGCTGGGCTGTTGTGGGCCTGGTGCCCTCGGCCAGGGTGGGAGCCGTGGGCTCAGTGCCCGGGCCCCTTCACGCGCCAGCCCCCGGGCCCTGAGCTCCTGGTGCTGTCCGCCCGCAGGTCATCCACAGCACCGTGGTGGACACGTCCGTGCTCTTCCCGCACCGCCTGGGCCTCCCCTACAAGCGCTCCCTGCGGAACCTCATGGCCGACTACCTCAGACAGATCATCCAGGACAACGGTGAGGGCCCGGGCCTGGCCGGGGTTGGGGCTGGGGCTGCGGGGTGCGGGGCAGGCCGTGAGTTCGCCCCTGTGACGCCTCTCCCGCTCTGCAGTGGACGGGCACAGCTCCAGCGAGGACGCCAGCGCCTGCATGCACCTGGTGATCTGGAAGATCCGAGAAGACGCCAAGACCAAGCGGTGACCGCCGCCCCGCCCGCCCGCGCCTCTCCCACAGCCCCGCCAGTCCTTAGCCCCAGGCCTCTTCCAGAACAGTGCAATAAATCTCGAGAGCTAACCCTGTCCCGGCGCCCGGCCGGAACACCCACCAAGAGGACCCCCGCGCCCCACCCCACACCCAAACTGTCCCCCGACCGCTGCCGACTCACGGGCTGAGGCGGCCGCTCGTGTCCCCGTGGGCCACGAGCCACCTGCTCCTGCCCCCTCTCACCAGTGGGAGCAGGCAGGTGGGTGGGCTTGTGGCCATTTGTTTGAGACAGGGGTATCTTTTGTTATTTTGTATTATTATTTTTATTATGTTTAATTTAAACCTGACCACTCGCACAGTTGTCTTCCCGACCCAGAGGAGCAGGACCCTGGTGCTGCCTGCCCTCCTGGGGTCTGGGAGCCGTCAGCCGGCGCCTCGGCAGCCACCGGGACCCAGGAGTCCAGCCGGCCTAGGCCTGGACGGGCGGGAGGGCTGCCCCCAGCCCGCCTGGGCTCCGTGACCTCCGAACCGAGCCAGCCCCCCTGCCAGCCCCCAGGCCTGCAGGTCTTCCCACCATGGGGGCTGTCTCTGAGGGCCGCAGCCCTGAGCGCCTGAGCCTCCCCAGCCCCGGGCAGGGATGGAATAAACGTTTGTATGGATTTTAGACCTCCAGGCGTCTGCGGCTGTTCTTGGTGCCAGGCTAGGACACACTCCCCGTGACCGGGGCAGCCGTGGAGCTTGGTTCGCCTTCTTGGAAACCAGCCCCAGTGCCCAGGCTGCCCCGGTGCCCTGCCATCCTGCCCTGGGGCCACTGTTCCTGAGCAAACCCAGGGTCCCAGTGGCCTCACTTGGGGGCCTGTCACCCTTCTGGCTCCTTTGGGGTGCTGTGGGCAGCGCTGGCTTTGCTCGCTGCTGCACCCGCCCCGAGGAGCGTCCGGGGTGAGGGGCCCCAGCTGGCCACTGCACGCTGCCATCTGAGCAGCTGCCTCGAGGTGGTGGGGGGCAGCTGCCAGCCCCTTGCGCGTGCCCCGTGTTGTGCTGACTTGTGGGTGGGCGGACCAGGGCTGTTCAGGTCCCGCTTTTAATTTATTTAAAGTAAAAAGTGAAAGGCCCGTGGAGAGGGACATGCTGGGGCGCCCAGGTCCAGATGCCCCAGCACAAAGGCTGGAAGGAGGGCTGCCCAGAGGAGGCCTCTACAACCCTGTCACTCGGGCTTCTGCTGAAGGCCAAGAGGATAGGGTCCCTGGCTGAGGACATGGCAGCTCTCCTCTATGGGCTTCCTGGGCCAGGGCTGCAGAGGAGAGTCGAGTCCCCTCTCTGGTCCTGGGGGGCCCCTGCCGTCGTTTCCCTCTGGGGTTGTTCCTGTGACCCGTTGGCTTCCTCCCCCCAATTCTGTAAACAAGGAATTGTTTTCTAAATAAACGGTGCAGGCGGCTTCACAGAAGCCCTGTTTCTGAGTGGTGTCTGCCCCCTCCCCAGAGCACGAGAGGGCCGGGGAGGCCTGGGCAGTGGAGGTGGGGCTCCCCAGCTCCGGAGGAGTGCCCGCCTTCAGCTCGCCAACCCTGCAGGCTCCAGGCTGCGGGGCCTTGGCAAACCCATTTCTCCTTGCTGTCACCATCCCAGGGACGGAATCAGGTCCCCTGCCTCCCTCCTCATGGCGGCACCCAGCAAGGTCTCTCCTAAAGGCTGTGAGAATAGTTTGTTTCAGTCCCGCTCGCCAGGGTGTTTCTCATTAACCACTGGGTAGGGCTGGCTAAGAGGTTTGTTGAGTGAATGAATGAAAGGAGAAGTTTACTTGGCGACCCCCCAGAGGCCAAGCAGAGTGTGCAGACCGGCTTCCAAAGAAATGTGAGTGGGAGGTTGGTGCTCTGACAGGGGGGTCAGATCGGGTGTCTGTCCTCACCACACCCAATCATTCATTCATTCATTCATTCAGCCAACATTTGCTCAGAGTGATGCTGGTGTCAGAGGGGGCTCCAGCCCCATGCAGGGAGGGGAGGCTGGGGCACAGAGTCAGACGCAGGCGCTCCGGTCTGTTGGGTCAGGGCTGGGGACAAAGGTGGTGGGGGGGAGAAAGCACCCAGGGCCCACTCGACCCAGACCCTGCTTTACAAGGTCTCGCCCCTAAATGACGGGCCCCTTAATGCCCTGCCCCGCATTAGGATCCCTTCATCCCGCCCTACTGCTGCCCTCTGATTCATCCCAGCCCCCGCGGACCCTATCCTACGCGCTGCGGCTGCAAGACTAACCCTGGATCTTGGCCCCAGGCTAGGCTTCTGCCCCGGCCCCGCCCCTACCCTGGCCCTCTCCGTAAGGCCCCGCCCCCGGCCGCATCCCGCTCCAAGTCATGGCCCCGCCCACTGCTGTGACCCCGCCCCCTCAGACCACGCATTCCGCGCTGGCCCCGCCCCTACCCAGGCCCTCTTGGTAAGACCCTGCTCACAGTCCCGCCCACTGCTGTGACCCCGCCCCTCGCGCTACCGCTTAGGCCACGCCTTCTGCTCTGGCCCCGCCCCTACCTGGCCCCGCCCACACACCCCGCCTTCTTGTATGACCCGCCCCCTCCGCTCCACCTTCTATCCTGGCCCCACCCTTTGGCCCGCCCCCGCCCCTCCCATCGCCTCCGCCCCTCCCATCGATCCCGCCTCCCGTTATGGCCACGCCCACCGCCCCCACTTTCTCTTGGCCCCTCCCACAGCCCCGCCTCCCATTCTGACCCCGCCCCGGGCCCCCGCCTCCCGTTCTGACCCCGCCCTCGGCCCCGCCTTCTGCCCTGGCCCCGCCCCCGGCCCCCCGCCTCCCGTTCTGACCCCGCCCACCGGGCCCACTTTCTGTCCTGGCCCCGCCCCGCGCCCGCGCCGCCCGTTTCAGGCCGGTTTCAGGCCCGTTGGCCCCGGGCTAACAGTTCCACCACGTCCGCCGCCCTGGGCCCCCGCGGACCGCCCGCGGCAGCCCGGCCCCGCCCTCCCCGGCCGGCGCAGGTGAGCGGCGGCGCTCCAAGGCTGTGCGTCCCCGGGCGCCCGCGCACCCTCTCTGGACCCCGCCCCACCCGAGGGCGGGAGGGCACCGGGGCGACTGAAGGGGCGCCCCATAGAGAATCGCGCAGGGCGGGGTCCCCAGGGGCGTCCTGTGGACGCAGATCTCCCGGTCGGGGCCGGGCGTCGAACCCTGAGCCGCGGCGGCCGCGGGAATACTGGGGCTCCCCGCGGGTTAATGGGGCGTTCTGGTGAGCCGAGAGGGAGTGAGTGAGCAGGAGCAGCCCTAAGGGGCGGGCTCCTGTCCCAGACAAACAGTGGGGTGGATTCTGGCCATCTCGGTGTCGCCTCCAGCCCCGTCTATACCCGCTGGGTCTCTCCGGCTCTGGGTCCCACTGGCTGGGCCTCACTTTCCCCCATCTGGAGAGTGGGCACCGGCCCCACTCAGGCCCGGGGAGCATCAGAGCTGGCCCTGAGCTGGGCCCTCCCTCCGGGGGACACCGATGACTCACACGCCGGCCATCCCCGTCCTGGGAGGTTCCTAGTTCAGTGGGGCCGCCCAGACGGGGAGAGCGGGCCATCAGAACGGGGATGGGGGACACCCCGGGCAGAGGGGGAGCCCAGAGGACGTGCCCCCACAAGCCTGGACGGTCCGAGAAGTATGAGCTGAGACCAGAAGGGTGAGGAGGCCTTGATGAGGCCTGCAGGAAGGGGGCCAACGGGGTGGGGGGGGGGCGCCCAGGGCTTGGAGGGGAGGGAGCCGCTGAGTGCTGGGCGGCCAGGCTCATTTGGAGAGCCGCTGAGGGCCCCCCATCAAATTCCTGACCCCGAAGGACCAAGAGTGACCATGAACTAGCTGGGGGAAGGTTCCGGGCTCTGTGGAAGGCGTGTCCGCCCCCATCTCTCCCACCACGCTCAGTTGAGCTCTCCAAGAGTGTCTTGGCCTTCCAGACAGAAGGCATAACCCTGGGGCCCCGTTTAGTCAGTCAACAAACATTGATCAGGCGTGTAACCCAGCTGGGCATTGCATGCCACGTGGGGTTTGGGACAGAAGGGGGCAGCAGGGGGACCCCGGGAGGCGATGGGGGCCTGGGCTGAGGGTGGCCATGGGGATGGGGAGCAGTGCCCAGATGTACAATCCTTCATCCTAAGGTTACCAGCCAGAGTCGGGGGGGAGGCGAGCAGCGTCAGGTCACTAGCTGGGGGGACTGAGGGACATGAGGGCTGTTGTGGCTTTGGGGATCAGCCCGGGCCCCCCTGGGCCTCAGGACATTCAAGGAAGGACACACCGCCGGCGGCTGAACCTTCAGAGCCCGGGGACGGGGCAGCAGGTGGACATGAGAGGGGATGTTTCAGAGAGGGTCTCCTCTGGGCATGAGCTCCCGGATGGCAAAGTAAGGGACAACGTCCAGCGAGGGCCGGGCCACCGGTGTGACCTCGCGTCCCTCTCCTGACAGCCCCACCGTCATGGGCAGCCTCGCCTACCGAGAAGGCCTTGAAGACGAAGAGAAGAACTCGGGTGCGTGTCCTGGGGCCGAGGACGGGGCGCGGGGCCGGGCGGAGGAAACCGAGGGGCATGACAAAGTGTAGTGGCCGAAGCGGGGGCACTGGGGAACCCCCCCAAACCCATCTGACCGGTCCAGTGCGGGGGGTCCTCATTGGGTTACAAATAGTCCCAAACCCTCTGCCTGAAATGTCGACTCGAGACTCAGGGGCTGCGAGCCCAGAACTATCTGGGCTGCCCAGGCCGGGCGTGTGGCCTCAGTTTACCCCGTCTGTAGAAGGAATGGGAGTGAATGGCCTGTTCTCCGAGCCCAGGGATGGGCCCTGGGGGCGGGGCGAGGGGCCACCCCTCACACCCCTGGGCTCCCGGAGCGCCCACTGTGTGCAGGGCCGCTGGGCCCTCCCTTTTGTTTACCGGCTCCGCAGCCCACGGGGCAGCGTCCCCAGCCCCTGGGTCCCCGGGGGCCCATTAGCCCTCCTCTGGAGTGTCGTTAGCGGTGTTTGTCCGCGGGCCCGCGCGACGCCGGCTCTCTCGGCTTCAGGGTTCACCTGGGAGGTGAAGGCCAACAGCCGGGCCTACAACAGCCGCTTCAAGGAGAAGGCCTTCCTGTGCTGGCAGAGGCCGAAGTACAAGGTGGGCCGGCCATGCCGGGTCCCTGTCACGGAGCCCGGAGTGCCCCGTTCCCACCGAGTCACCCATTGGGTCGGTCCTGGCGTCTCCGGGGGCCCCCTCATCCCGCCCCAGTTCCCATCAAAATAAGTTAATACGAGACCTTGAAGCTACAGCTTGTCCGTCTCGGCTCTGCCTAAAATCCCCTGGCGGGGGGTCTCCTCTGGGGAAATGCCGGGGTCCCAGCTCGGGCTCAGGGAGTCTCTGCACCCAGTCAAGGACTCAAGTAATGCTAATTCAAGGCCTTGCATTCAGCAGGCGCTTAAGTAAATGCTGGCCTGAGGCCTTGCATTCAGTCGGTGCCCAATTAATGCTGGTTGGTGGTGGCCGGAGGGCAGGGCAGGCGCCCACATGCCACCTCTCCCTCCAGACCAACATCATCCACACGGCCAAGTACAACTTCTTCTCCTTCCTGCCCTTGAACCTGTGTGAGCAGTTCCGCCGCATGTCGAACCTCTACTTCCTTCTCATCATCATCCTCCAGGTGGGGCGGGGCGGGGCGGGGCAGCCCCCCTGGGGGTCCGCGCTCGGGTCACCTCCTCCGGGAAGCCCTCCCTCAGCCCCCTGGCCGGCTGGCTCTGTGGACCCCGGGGCGGTTTCTCCATGTGGTCGTCTGTGTGGTTACGGGGCCGGCGTCCGGCTCCCCACGCCCCGGAAGCACCTTCATGGCTGGGTCCCCACTGCCCAGCCAGGGGCTTGGCACACAGGAGGCGCTCAATAGATGCTGAGCAGTGAGGGAGCACGGGCGGCTCCTCCAGGTCCGAGGAGGGTGGAGTCTTCCTGCAGGACGGACGGCCCCCTTGACCCCAGCTGGCCGAGCTGACCCCAGAGGGCGAGGAGGAAAGAGGGGGCGAGGGCGGGTTCTCGGGACCTGCCGGGCAGTCCCGGCTGGGGCACCTCCCTCCCCCAGCGAGTGGGCAGTTTCCAGGACACCCGACCACCCCCGCCCTGCTTCTCCGTTCTGTTCGGAGTAAAGTGAGAGGCTCTGCTTTTATCCATCAGTCCAGTGGACGCTTATTGAACACCTACTGTATGCAGGTCCTATCTGGGCACTGGGGACCTGGCGGTGGCCCTGACACCCGTCTTCGGGTGGCTCATGGGCTGGTGGGGGTGACTGCCATTAAACCACGTGGTGGGGACCAGCGATGGGGGACCAGGCTGGTCTGGAGGGGGCCGCTGGAGGAGGTGACGATGGAACTCGGACCTGAAGGGTGATGGGCAGGAACACAGCTACAGGGAGGGAGAACAGAGAGAGCCAAGGCCCCGGGGCATAGGAGGACTTCCTGGAGGAGGTGACCTGGGAGCCGGGCGTGGGAGGGAGACGAGGCATGAGGGAGAAGTTCTGGGCAGGGAGAGGGGCTAGAGGGCAATTGTCCCGTGGTTTGTGGGGAGAGATGGCCGGGCCCTGGTGGCCAGCAGGAGCGACACGATGCCAGGTTGAGGGGCCGGGCGTGCCGGTGGGGAGGGCAGGAGGCCGCGGTCGGGGGGCGCCCAGGCGGGTAGACAGGGGCCAGCGTGACTTCCTCTGTGTCAGAGCATCCCCGAGATCTCCACCCTGCCCTGGTTCACGCTCTTCGCCCCGCTCGTCTGCCTCCTCGTCATCCGGGCCACGCGAGACCTGATGGACGACATCGTGAGTGGGGTTGGGGAGCGGCCGGGACAGGGATGGGGGTCAGAACGGGGTCCCCGGAGCCCCGGGCGGGTGCGGGGAGGGTTGGCGTGGGCGGCCCCGGTGGACCGTGTCATCCACACGGTCTCGCGGCCACAAGGGACAGGTGCCTGCTGGCCCTTCGGCCGGGCTGTCTTGGCGGCCACATGGGTGTGGCTGCACTCTGCCCTCTGCTCCTGCCGACAGCGGTTGGCCCAGCCGCCCTCCCGCCCGGGTCCCCGGACAGACGCAGCGTGCTGTGGCCTCGCTGGCAGGGCCGCCGGTGTGAGCAGGGACGGCTGTCTGCCCATCGCGGGGCGGCATGGGGCACGGTGCCGTCTCTCTGACTCCCCCTGTCGGCGCAGGGGCGACACAGGAGCGATAGGGTCGTCAACAACCGGCCCTGCCAGGTCCTGGTGGGCAAGAGGTGAGGCCACGGCGGCCGGCGGCGCAGGGGTCCATCCCGGGGCGGGGACCTCCAGCACGGCCGGCCAGACACGGCAGGGAGGGGTGCCCGGCGGAGGGTCCAGCACCTTCCATGCTCCCAGACATCCCGGCTGGGTGTGATGGGGGCCCAGGCCAGCGTTTATGGGGCGCCTGCCGTCTACCAGGCCTGGGGTGGGCCCTGCGATGGGGGCAGAGGCTGAGGACCCCGTTGTCAGCACTGGCAGGGCTGAGCTCAGCCTAAGGGGCGGGCGGGGATGGCCGAGCCCCCCTGCCAAGACCTGCGGGTGGGGACGTCCCAGAAACAAAGGCCCTGCTCTTCCAGCTGCGGGGGCGGGGCGGGGGCGAGGGGGCGAGGGGGCGGGGGGTCCCCAGGCTGGGCCTGGGAGGGGCCCCCTCTCACACCTGCGGACCCCCTCCCCGCAGCTTCCGGTGGAAGAGATGGAAGAACCTGTGTGTGGGCGACGTGGTCTGTCTACGCAGAGACAACATTGTCCCGGTGAGCACCAGGGACACCGCTCCGGGGGTGGGGGGGCTCCTTCCGCCGCTGGCGTCGTGCCCCCAGCAACGCCATGTGCTCACCCCACCCCCCTTCCCGCCCCAGGCCGACCTGCTCTTGCTGGCCAGCACCGAGCCCAGCAGCCTGTGCTACGTGGAGACGGCCGACATCGACGGGTGAGGCTTGGGGCATTGCTACGGGTTTGGGGGTCTGGGCGCCAGGCCTTCCGTGATGGCCTAGCCCGCTCGGGTATAATGGTCACTCACCCCAGGAGCATTTATGGGGCGCCTGCAGGCCAACAGGGCAGCGAGGTGAAACCAGACAAAGGGATCCACCTTCTTCACACCAACATTTCTGGGAGTCCTACTGTGCGCCAGGCGCCACCACCCCAAAGGCAGGAAGGCCGATGCTCTGGCCTCAGCCCTTTTGCAAACACCCTGTGTGACCTTGAGCAAGGCCCTCTCCCTCTCTGGGCCTCAGCCTCCTGATGAGCAGCCGGCGCACAGTAGGTGCTTGGCGAAAACGTCTGAGTGACTCTGGAAGGGGACTAGGGGGGCGCCTTGCCCGGGCGCCATCTGGTCCCCACCTTCCCCTCGCTCCCCTTCTCATCACCAGGGAGACCAACTTGAAGTTCAGGCAGGCGCCAATGGTCACCCACCACGAGCTGAACAATGTGAAGAAGATGGCGTCCTTCCAAGGTGAGAGGTGGTGAGCGGGGGACCACAGTCCCATCCACCCCTCTGGCCTCCGTCCACCCCTCCATGAAGTGGGCATGAAAGCCCCCCGCCTCGCTGGGTTTGGGGTCCGTAATGGGGTGTCGGGGTGGGGGGGTGTGTCAGGCAGCATCTACCCAGACAGGTACGGTCAGTTCTGCCTGCTACTGTTGTTACAAGACCCCTTGCAGCATTTTATCAGGAGTTTACGTTTTATTTGTAAAAACATGGCCATGGGGCCGGCCCCGTGGCCGAGTGGTTAAGTTCACACGCTCTGCTGCGGCGGCCCGGGGTTTCGCCGGTTCGGATCCTGGGCGCGGCCATGGCACCGCTCATCAGGCCTCGCTGAGGTGGCGCCCCACATGTCACAGCTAGAAGGACCCACAACTGAAATACACAACTATGTACCCGGGGCGATTTGGGGAGAAAAAGCAGACAGAAAAAAAAAAAAATTGGCAACAGTTGTTAGCGCAGGTGCCAATCTTTAAAAGAAAAAAAATAAACACGACCAGATTAAAGGAAACCTTTTTGGTGGTTTGATCGAAAAGGCAGCCTGCGTCCATGGGCTAAGGACTCGCAGCCGTGGTGGGAAACGCCGCCAGCGACAGGGCGCCATCCCACCCCTGGCAGTTTCTCATTTTCCGCCTGGAGACATCTCACCCCTGTGGGTACAGTTACCGTTTGCTGTGGCCCAGCAAGGGGACCCTTGGTTGTTATGATTTTTCCTGTCTTGTCGCAAAGGCAAGTCGCTCTGTGTGGTTCTGCCGCAGACTCTTTGTCTCGAAGCGCAGCACCCTGGCTCCCGACGTCCACACGCTGGTCGCATGACTGGGGAAAGGCCTCGCTAGTGTGGACGGAGGCCGTGCCCGTCCCAACAGCTCTCTCCAGGCCCTGACCTGACCCAGCCTCCCTGCAAGGCATCACCCCAGTTTTTAGAGGAGGAGTCTGAGGGTCAGAGAGGTGGTGAGAGGCGTGGGCTTGTCCCCGGGCTCCTCCGCCCCCCAATCCACCCCACCCCACGACAGCCCCTATTTCCACACTCAGGACAAACTCAGTCTCTGAGAAGGAAGGGGGCAGAGCAGGTGAGGGTTGTTCAAGAACCCCATGGCCCTCCAGGTCTCTCCCTTCTGGGGTCCCAGCCCGCATCTTGTTGTCATTTTTTTTTTTTTTTTGTGAGGAAGACTAGCCCTGAGCTGACATCTGCTGCCAATCCTCCTCTTTTTGCTGAGGAAGACTGGCCCTGAGCTAACATCCATGCCCATCTTCCTCTACTTTATATGTGGGACGCCTACCACAGCATGGCTTGACAAACGGTGCTGTGTCCACATCCGGGATCCAATCTGGCGAACCCCGGGCCACCGAAGTGGAACGTGCGCACTTAACTGCTGTGCCACCAGGCCGGCCCCTACTGTTGTCATTTTAACCCTCGCCAGGCACTGCCCTTGGCCGGCCTTTGCACCCTGAGCCTGTTTTCTCAGACAGAAGGGGGGCCAGCGCTATCTTGCTGGGGAGCGTTGGTGGAGAGGCCCCAGCACCCAGTAGGAACTTCCCTGCTCCCACCACCTTCCGGAAAACTCCACCCCATGCCCTGCATTTGTCCCCTGTGGTTTCGGGGTGCTGGACGAATCTCCTGCCTGTGGGTGTCCTTCCTACTTTCCCTCCTCGCACATTTATTGAGCACCAACTGTGCATCAGGTGCTGGGGTGGGCCCCAGGGTCCCAGCTCGACCAAGACGAGGTTGGCACCTGCTGTCATGGAGGAGTAGACGTCTAGTGACATCCCTGGATCATAACCATGAGGAAGAGGCTGGCGGGGGGGAACCAGGTCAGGGAGGGCTTCCCTGAGGAGGTATGAGTCCTGGTATGGGGAACAGCATGTGCAAAGGCCCTGAGGCCAGAAGGGGCCAGCACTGGAGCAGCTAGGCCACGTGGTGGGGGTGGAGGTGCCAGCAGGGAAGTTCGGGGCTGTGCGGGGCCATGAGGGTGGCCAGAGCCAGAGGGTGATAGGAACATTTCACAAGCCCACCCTTGCCGCGTTGGAGAGGGGTGGCCCGAGCCCAGCCATGCCCGCGGCTCCCTGACCTCCCAGTTGCTCACAGGCAAAGTGGTGTGTGAGGAACCCAACAGCCGGATGCACCAGTTTGTGGGGTGCCTGGAGTGGATGGGGAGGAAATACCCCCTGGACATCGGCAACATCCTCCTACGAGGCTGCAAGATCCGGAACACGGACACCTGCTACGGGCTGGTCATCTACGCGGGTACCGCCCCTCTGGGCCCCCGGAGTGTGAGCTGTCCTGGGGGGGGGGGGCGGTGAGAACCCTGAAGTCATCGGCAAGAAGTCACAAAGCCAGGCCCGGCTACCACATGCATCTGTCCCGTGATGTGGGGCTCCTGGCGTGGCCTCTCTGGACCCTGGGTTCTGAAACTGTAGAGATGGACGTGTTGAGCCAGCGTCCTTGTCTTGGCTGGAAGAAGTGGGATGCTTGTGTGTCAACAGGAGAATGGGCGGCTGGACAGGTGGATGGATGGATGGGGGTGTGGGTGGAGGGTGGGTTGACAGAGGGATGGAGGATGGGGTGAGTGGGTGGGCGGGTGGGTGGATAGAAAAACAGATGGAAGGGCCGGCCTGGTGATGCAGCAGTTAAGTTCACACGTTCTGCTTCTTGGCGGCCTGGAGTTCGCCGGTTCAGATCCCAGGGGCAGACATGGCACTGCTTGGCAAAAGCCATGCTGTGGTAGGCGTCCCACATATAAAGTAGAGGAAGATGGGCACGGATGTTAGCTCAGGGCCAGTCTTCCTCAGCAAAAAGAGGAGGATTGGCAGAGTTAGCTCAGGGCTAATCTTCCTCAAAACAAACAAACAAACAAACAAACAAACAGATGGATATATGGAAGGAGGGGTGGATGGATGGAAGGATGAATGGAGGGATGGATGGATAGATGGATGGAGGAATGGATGGAAGGGATAGAGGGATGGATGGATGGATGGATGGATGAAAGGATGGATGGATGGAAAAATGGAGGAATGAATGGAGGAATGGGTGTATGGAGGGATGGAGGGAGTGATGGATGGATGGATGGAAGAATGGAGGGAGGGAGGGATGGAGGGATGGATGGAAGGAGGGATGCAAACCCTGCAGGTTTTGACACGAAGATCATGAGGAACTGTGGCAAGATCCACCTGAAGAGAACCAAGCTAGACCTCCTGATCAACAGGCTGGTGATCATGGTAAGCGGCCCGGGGCCCCTGCCCCGGGGGGATGGCGCACCCACAGAAGCCCCGCCGCCGTCTTCCAGGCCTGTCTCCCCTCTTCAAAAGGTGCGGCCTGATCCCACAGACAGGTCTGTGGGCCAGAGAATCTTTTCTTAAAACAACGATTAAAAAAAAAATGTTTCTGTAAGACAAATTTTGATCCTGACTTTTCCCAAAATCTCAGGAGATCATAAAACGCTCCCCTCCTCTCCTGACCTTTAACACCCCTTAACTTTCTGTGCAGTCAACTTTATCTTCTTAAAAGTTACTGTAATAATAATTTAAAAAAACAGCAGCTGGGACACCTGGCCAAACCCTGCCGTTCCCCCCCTCCCCGCTCCGGGACGGCCAGCTGCCTCCCCGCCGCCCCTTCATCCTGATGGCAGAGCCCGGGGCGGGGGTCCCGTGTCCGTGTTTGTCCTTTCTCGCCGAGCGTGTCACCACCAGCGAGTCCCCGGGGTGTCTCGGGGCCGCCCGGGTGCCCCCACGCTTGGCCGTCTCCCGCCCGCCCCGCAGATCTTTGTGTCCCTGGTGCTGATCTCAGCGGCCCTGACCGTGGGCTTCTGGTACAAGGTGAAGGAGTTCAAGACCAAGCACCACTACGTGGCCGCCAAGCACGCGCGCACCGTGGCCACCGAGTCCTTCTTCATCTTCTGGGGCTTCCTCATCCTGCTGAGCGTCATGGTGCCCATGGCCATGTTCATCATGTGGGTCCCCGGGGCCCCCCTCCTACTGCCCGCCCGCCAGCCCGCTCCCCGGGGGGCACGGGGGGCCAGGGACGTGACCCGGCTGCCTTTGCAGGGCCGAGTTCATCTACCTGGGGAACAGCGTCTTCATCAACTGGGACACGCAGATGTACTACGAGCCAAAAGATATGCCCGCCAAGGCCCGCAGCACGAGCCTCAACGACCAGCTGGGCCAGGTGGAGTACATCTTCTCGGACAAGACGGGCACGCTCACCCAGAACATCATGACCTTCAAGAAATGCTGCATCAACGGCGTCCTCTACGGTGGGGCCCTGCCCGGCACCCCGCCGCGGCCGGGACACTGGCCTTGGGCTGATGGAGGGCCCCCCCCAGGGGGCTGCATGGGTCTTGTGGATGTCCCACCTGCCCCGTGCCTGGCACTCCCACCCAGATCGAGCCACGGAACCGCGGCCGCATGCCTCATGTCATTTGGGGGTTGACAGACTGAACTTGGGAGCCCCGGCCACTGTGGGCATGTGGACGCTGAATTTCGAATTTTCACGGCGTTTGTTGTGTCACGGGATAACATCCTTCTTACAATTTCCCCCAAGCCGTTTAGAAACGTGAAAACCCTTCCGAGCTCGCAGGCCACACGAAAATGGGCGGCGGGGTGGGCGTAGGTCTCCACCCCCGGTCTAGCTTCTAACAAGGGCACGTTGTCTAGACCAGGAGCTGGCAGAGGACCAGGCCGGGTCATAATCAGGGCAGGTGGGCAGCGACCAGCGCCTCTGGCAAATGCCACCTGACCCTCGGCTGGGGACTGGGAGGGGGGCGATAAGGAGCAGTGGGGTCTGTGGCGAGCAGCATCCACCCCGGGCCGGGTCCTGTGATGTTCCTAGAAGCACTGTGGACCCAGGCTTTTATGTGAAATCATCCAGTTTTTCAAAGTAAGCAGCCAAGTTTCCCAGTTTTAAAAGGACACCATGAGGACATAAAACAAAACGTGTTTCTTAGGACCGAGTCCCCCTCCGGGCTGCCCTCCTGGGCCCCCTGGGAGATGGGGCTGCCTCTTTCCCTCCTTTGAGCAGAAGGTGAGGCTGAGGCCGGGGGTCCTTGGTTGCTGGGGGCGACAGGTCCAGAGCGCTGGGACCGGCTGGTCTGGCTGCATCTGGCGGCTCCAGGAAGCCTGAGCTTGGCGGGTGGGGGCTGCGGGATCCCCGAGTGGGGCCCGGGGAGCTGAGGCCTGAAGCGGGGTCTTTCTGCAGGCGACGAGGAAAAGAAGACCGGCCACAAGGTGAGCGTGGGCAACCCTGCAGCGCCGGGCGGCCGGGTGGTGGGGGGGACGGGCAGCGACGCCCCCAGAGCCGGCCCATGCGCTCACCGCCCCGCAGGAGAGCCCCTACCTCTGGAACAAATTCTCCGACGGGAAGCTGCCCTTCCACAACGCGGAGCTCCTGCAGGCCGTGCGCGGCAACAAGGACAAGATGGTGCGCGAGTTCTGGCGCCTGCTGGCCATCTGCCACACGGTGATGGTGCAGGAAAGGAACAGTGAGTGCCTGGCCGGCCTGTGCCACCTCCACCCGCCCGAGAGGGTGCTCCGGCCCCCGTCCCAAGCCTCACCTCTTGTGGACCTAGAGGGCTTCCAGGCCCGGGGCTCGAGGTCTGTTATCGAGCCGGGAGGGGGAGGTCCTCAAGGCTGGGGCCCCGGCATCCAGCTTCCGTTACTGGGCTTAGAGGTTGTACCGGCCCAGGGACCCTCATCCCACAAATATCTGGTGTGCTTCCGCCCTGTGCTGGGGATGGAAGCAGAACCGGCCGCCAGGGTTGGGGTGGGGGTGGGTCCTGACCGACCGGGTTGTTCTCAGCAAACCGCTGGTCCCGCCCCGCGGCCCCCTCCCCCTCCAGACCAGCTGTTGTACCAGGCGGCGTCGCCCGATGAGGAGGCGCTGGTGACGGCCGCGCGGAATTTCGGCTACGTGTTCCTGGCGCGCACGCAGGACAGCATCACGGTGATGGAGCTGGGCGAGGAGCGGGTGTACCAGGTGCTGGCCATGATGGACTTCAACAGTGTCCGAAAGCGCATGTCGGTGCTGGGTGAGCGGCGCTAGGTGGCCGGTCCCCTGGGGCCCAGAGCCCTCGCCTCCCCCCCGGGACGGGGGTGGAGGTGGGCGGGGAGGGGAGCGCATGTGGTGGGCAGCCCGGCCTCTCCCTCCGCAGTCCGAGACCCCGAGGGCTCCATCTACCTGTATACCAAAGGCGCTGACACGGTCATCTTTGAGCGCTTGCGCAAGAAAGGCGTGATGGAGTGGACCACGGAGGACATCCTGGCCGTGAGTCCTTGTGGGACGTGAGGGCAGATGGGCAGGGATCGAGGGCCCAGGGACAGGAGGAGGGGGGCAAAGGAGGACAGTGTGTAGAGAAATGGCCTCAGGTACCAAAGGTAGCCATGTACAGTTGGCCAGGTTGTGCACTGCACGAAGTCCTTTCCGCCTCCACCCCCCATCCCGCACACACATGGGCTGGGAGGGGGCTGAACTTCAAGCTGCACTTGCTCAGAGGGGGTGACTTTTTCTCAGTTACTCAAAGGCACCTTGTGGTTGGCCTTTGACCCTGGACGCTGCCCCCCTCCCGGCCAAATCTTTCCTCTCTGTGGCTGGATCCCAAACTCCTCAGCCCAGCTTTCAAGGCTGCGTCTTTCTGCCCATCTAGCCTGGTATGGCCTTGCCCCTTGAGGGGTTCCCAGGACCCCCATTTCTGGCTTGCAGTTTCCCCGTGCTCAGGTGATGCCTCAGGACCTTTGCATGCACTCTCCCTCCTGCTTGGAATGCCTTCCTCCTCTTAGTCACTCAGGATCTTTGGGGACCCAGGGCTCAGCCACAAGGTCCCCACCTCCAGGGAACCTCTCCTGCCTGGACCCTAACATGGGGCTGGCGTATGATGCCGGCACCTCTCTCTCTGTCCTATCCTTGACCCTGTGGGGCTCCCCGAGGACTTTGCTGGGTCCCCAACATCACTCCGCACAGGGGCCAGTGGTGGGAGCTGTTTGTGGAAAGAATGTCACGCATCCCTCTGCTTCGGGCCTCCCAGAGTTCCCTGCACTGCTGGGAGTGGGGAGCTGGGTGTGTGGGGAGCCGGGAGTCAGGTCTCCGACTCAGAACTAGGCAACTGCAGTCAGATCATGACCCAGAGCCCAGGAGTAAGACGGCTCGGCTCAACGGCCCCATGGAACAGATGGGTAAACTGAGGCACAAGAGGGACAAAGGCCTGTCTGAAGCTCCTGATGCCCAGGGGCCGCCCTCTAGTCAAGAGCAAAATTGAGAGACACCGGGGGCCACCGGTTGGGGCCGAAAGCAGGGGGCAGGGTGGGGGGCATAGGACGGAAGCAGGAGCCATGGCAGATGCCTTCCTCAGGGCCACCTGGTCCCCAGAGCAGCGTCCCTGGGGTGAGCGAGCTCTGGGTCCCCCCCCCCCGGGGGCCTCGAGACAGAGTCCCTCAGGATCCTTCCTGTTCCCTCCCCACCCCGAGGCCTCAGCCCCTTGAAAAATGAGGCCAAGTGTGGGGCTCAGACATTCCTGGGCCCCGGGGTCCGGGAGGAGCCCAGGGGGCTGCACCCAGGGTCTTGCAGGGTCATTAGAAATGGCCACACCTGGGGCCAGCCCGGTGGTGCAGCGGTTAAGTGCACACGTTCCGCTTCGGCGGCCCAGTGTTCGCTGGTTCGGATCCCGGATGCGGGCGGACATGGCACCGCTTGGCACGCCATGCTGTGGTAGGCGTCCCGCATAGAAAGTAGAGGAAGATGGGCACGGATGTTAGCTCAGGGCCAGTCTTCCTCAGCAAAAAAAAAGAGGAGGATTGGCAGAGGATGTTAGCTCAGGGCTGATCCTCTTCTTCAAAAAAAAAAAAAATGGCCACGTGAAGCGGCAGGAGGGGGCTGCTGGCCAGGGGACCTCAGGTGCAGAGGTCTGGAGGCAGAATGGGGCTGGGCACCAGGGGGCCCAGGGGCCCAGACAGGGCAGGTTTGGGCCCCGGGTGGTGCACCACCCACCCCTCTCTTGGGGGAGGACGGGCTGTGGGTGGGGACGAGGTCCCAGGAGCACAGGCAGAGGGCGAGGGCCGGGGGTGGGGCTGGAGGCGTGCAAGGAGGCAAGGTGGTGACCGGGTGGTGCCCGCCCGCCGGCCCCCAGTCTTTGGCTGAGCAGACCCTGCGGACGCTGTGCCTCGCCTACAAGGAGGTGGACAAGGATGCGTATGAGCAGTGGCACCAGCGCCACCAGGAGGCCAGCCTCCTGCTGCAGAACCGGGCCCATGCCCTGCACCAGCTGTATGAGGAGATGGAGCAGAACCTCCAGGTGGGCGGAGCGGGGGGCAGGCCCGGGACCCCCACCCCTGCCGGGAGCTGGCTCCCTGCTCAGTCTCTTCCCTGCCCCCCGCCCCGTGCCCCCTCAGCTGCTGGGAGCCACAGCCATCGAGGACAGGCTCCAGGATGGCGTCCCCGAAACCATCCAGTGTCTCAAGCAGGGGAACATCAAAGTGTGGGTGCTCACAGGGGACAAGCAAGGTGCGTTGGGGGCGGCCGCCCTCAGCGTGGAGACAAGGGAGGCGGGTGGGAGAGAGTCATAACCTGCTCGGAGCACCACCGTCCACCCCTCCCGCCTGTGTGGGTTCAGCGCTGTCCTCCACCTTGTCTCTGGGAGAAGAGAAACTGGAACAATGAAAAATGCTGGGGTCCCCAGGGCACCTCCCTCGTGTGGGCAGTGTGGTGCCAGGTGCTTCCTGTGAGGTGGGCCCCTTGGTCCTCCCTTGTCACAGATGGCCCAGTGGGGCTCAGAGAGTTTGGGGCACCTGCCGGAGGTTGCCCAGCAACTTAGGCAAAAAGCTAGCCCACCTCGGGTCCAGTGGGCCTGGAGACCTGACTGGCCACCACCCCTGCAAGTTCTCTGGGACCCCACTGGGCACGGGTGCCAGCAGGGCCACATTAGGACTTCCGTGGGCACAAGCCAAACACATGCACACAATATTGAAAATGACATCTCACAGCCGTGTCGGGATAAAGACAAATATCCAGGCTGGGTTACGGTCACTTTTGTTTTTCCTTCTGATTTGAACGGGAATTAGGTCATTTTCGTGGGTTCCTAAAAGTGCCCAGGGCCCTGGGCTTGCTGTGTCTCCCATTCCCCCTTGGCCGTGGCCTCAGACTCACCTCTTTCCAGGAGCCTGGCCCCAGCCAGCCGGAGGGGCGGTCCCTCTGCTCAGAGCTGCAGCCAAAGTCTCAGGGCTGGCTCTCATTGGCTGGCCTAGGTCACATGCCCTCCTCTGAGCCAATCACCGTGGCCGGGGGGCGGGGCGTGCTGCTGTGATGGGCGGGGCTGGGTCTCCGGGGCGGAGGGGGCGTGGCCCGGGCAGAGGCTGCCCGGTGCTGAGCCCGCCGCTTTGCAGAGACGGCGGTGAACATCGGCTTTGCCTGCCAGCTGCTCTCGGAGAACATGCTCATCCTGGAGGAGAAGGAGATCACGTGAGCAGCGGGGGCCGGGGCCGGGCCGAAGCCGGGGCGGGGGCGGGGGCGGGCACCCCCAGCCCTGGGGGTCTGCCGAGCGCGCTCCCCTCCACCCGGGGCTGGGCTCCCAGGGCGGGGAAACCGAGGCACGGCTGCGGAGGGCCTGGAGAGGGCTGAGCCCCAGCTGGGTCCCCACCCCCCCCCAGTCGGATCCTGGAGGCCTACTGGGAGAGCAACAACAACCTGCTGGGAAAGAACTGCCTGAAGAAGCGGTTCCTGCCACAGGTCAAGATGGCCATGGTCATCAACGGGGATTTCCTGGTCAGTGCCCGCTCAGGGAGGATGCGGGGGCGCCCTGGCGCTCGGGAGGGGGCTGGGAGGACCCGCGGGGCCGGAGGTGGGAGGCGGGAGGTGGAAGGGGCAGAGCCAGGGAGGGTCAGGTCCAGCCTGGGGGTGGCCCGGGAGGGGCGGAGTGATGCGCCCCCTGCACCCCGACCCCCTCGTCCAGGACCAGCTGCTGCTGTCCCTGCGCAAGGAGCCGCGGGCGCTGGTCCAGAGCGCGGACGCGGACGCGGAGGAGCCGTGGCAGGAGCCCGGCGAGAGGAGGACGGACTTCCTGCAGGCCCGGCGGCTGTCCCTGATGTGGCGCTCCCTCGGGACGCAGCTGAGGAGCACGGGGCTGGCGTCGCCGGACCAGAAGGCGCGCGCCCGCGAGAGCCCCGAGATGCGGCGGGAGCGCGCCTTCGTGGAGCTGGCCTCGCGGTGCCAAGCGGTCATCTGCTGCCGGGTGACGCCCAAGCAGAAGGCCTTGATCGTGGCCCTGGTCAAGAAATACCAGCACGTGGTGACCCTGGCCGTCGGCGACGGCGCCAACGACGTCAACATGATCAAGAGTGGGTGGTGGGCAACAGGGCCGGGGGTGGGGGGGGCGCGCGCGGGGGGAGGGGTGGGCGCCGGGCAGGGGGGGGGGGGGGGGGGGGGGAGGGGGGGGGGGGGCGGCCGGGACGGACAAGCTGTGTGTGCCCCCCCCCCGCAGCCGCGGACATCGGCGTGGGGCTGGCCGGCCAGGAGGGCATGCAGGCCACGCAGAACAGCGACTACGTGCTGGCCCAGTTCTGCTTCCTGCAGCGGCTGCTGCTGGTGCACGGGCGCTGGTCCTACCTGCGCGTCTGCAAGTTCCTGCGCTATTTCATCTATAAGACGCTGGCCAGCATGATGGCCCAGGTCTGGTTCGCCTTCTACAGCGGCTTCACCGCCCAGGTGCGCTGCAGGGAACGGCCGTGTCTCTCCCGTAGTCTTCGCAGAGAAGCCGGCGTGCTCACACTCTGGGGTCCTCACGAGGCAGGGCTGGCCTGAGGTCACAGAGCAATGCAGCCTCTTGCATGGCTGCATTCATAGAGGCATAGAGTCCAGGGAAAGGGAGGGGATTGTTTCTGCTCAGCTCTGTGCCCAACATTTTCAGGGCTGTTTGGCAAATTGGAGCTTTGCAACAAGGGCAGGGCAGATGCCCCAAATGGGTGTCCTTCTAGGGAGAGAAGGACACCCTGAACCCCAGAGAATGTGACTGTGAGGGCTGCTTCCTGACTTGAAACTACTCAATGGTATCAGGGCGGAGACTAGATGTGCTCTCTGGGGCCTTAGAAGAATCATAGGGCTGTGTGAGGGAGTGAGCTCCCCGTCACTCATACCCAGGCATTTAAGCGGGAGTTCGACAGAGGCGCCCTTGACAAATACGTATCGGTCCTTTCACTTTTTTATTTCTAGACATTTTATTCTCTTAGACGCTACTTTAGAGGGCGTTGTTTTCTTAATTCCCTTCGGGGACGGCTCGTGGCTGCTGTACAGAAACACAGATGGTTTTCTGTAGATTGATCTGTGCCCTGAGATTTCTGAATTCCTTCGTCGGCTCTTCCTTGTCAACTGGAATTCTTCTGCAGGAAGAGTGGCTCCTTCTCCCCCATTTCTTTATTCAGTTCCTTATTCCTCTCCGTGTGGACTCACGGAGGTTTACTCTGTTCTCTATTTTGTTGTTCGGATTGTCCCCGATTTGTCCTTGGGACACGTGTCTGCTCTTCTCCGAGCGCATCCTCACTTCCTGGGGCTACAAAGGGGTTCCCTGAGCAAATCCTGGGGTCAGCGGCTCCTGTGAGGAGCTCCGCGTCTTTGCACGAGAGAAGGGCAGTTGGACACCCAGATCCCTGTGGCCACTGTGCTCATCGCTGCTGGGCGCGCAGCCGTCTCAGCAGACGGAGCCAGCGACGCGCACGTGGTAACCACGTGCCGACCCGCAGCCACGCCTGTGTCTCTCCGTCTGTCTGTCTCTGTGTCCTTTAAAGACCATGAGTTCACGCTGAGTCCGGTCCCACAGCGCAAGGCGCAGCTTAGCCTTTTCCACATCCTTGTCTGTGACTCTCTCCTCCGACAGTGAGAAATTCAAATTCTCGCAAACTTCCTGCTCGTTACCTATTTGCTCAGGCCCAGAAGGCACAGGAAGTGGTTTTTCGGAACCGAAACCCATCTCCTTTGAACTGGACTGCATTCCCGCATCAGGAAGGGAGCTGAGCTCCCTACCTGTGGGGTTTCTTCCTAATCTCTCATCCACCAGTGATTCCCTGAATCTAAAATGGTCTGAAAACGCATTCCCCAGCCGTGTTTCCTCCTGTGGCTCCTTGGGGAAGCCAGCCAGTCCCAACCCATGCAGAGGCGCTGTTTTAATAAGATTAGATTGTACTTTTTCCCTCTGCCTTTTATCTTCCAGCTTTTCTCAAGCCTCGCTTAACCCACCCCTGGTCTTAGCCCCAAACTTGATTGCAATGTGACTTTCTAGCTCACCTGGAATCCTCTCCTGGAGCGGGGGCCCAGCTAGCTTGGGTGGGTCTCCTCAGGGAAAGATGCGTTTCTGGTTCCGCTGACCGCGTTCTCCTCCCCGCCGCCGCCCCCCAGCCCCTGTACGAAGGCTGGTTCCTGGCGCTCTTCAACCTGCTGTATACCACCCTTCCAGTCCTGTACATCGGCCTGTTCGAGCAGGTGAGCAGCCCGAGGCCTGGCTTCCTCCTTCCCTGAGGATGCTCCTGTCTCTGTGCCCCCTCCTCCCGCTGGGGGCCTAGGGTGGCGTGGGGGCCATCTCCCACCCCTGAGCCGGTCCCAAGATGCTGCCGCTCCCTACCCACTATGCCCCGTCGCCAGGACGTGAGTGCGGAGCAGAGCCTGAAGTTGCCAGAGCTATACATCGTGGGCCAGAAGGACGAGCTCTTTAACTACTGGGTCTTTCTCCAAGCTGTGGCCCACGGCATGGGCACCTCCCTGGTCAACTTCTTCATGACCCTGTGGGTCTGCCGTGACTCGGGCGGGCCCGTCATCTTCGGCGACTATCAGTCGTTTGCCGAGGTCGTGGCCCTGTCGGGCCTGCTGTCCGTCACCATGGAGGTAAGGGGGCCTCGGACACGGGCCGCTGAGGTCTCGCCGCCGGGTGAGCCTGCCCTTTGTGGACCCCGGGGGGCTCAGCCCTCGCCCTCCTCCACGGAGCCCAGCCCCGGGGTTCCCGCCCGCCCCCGCTTACCCCTCGCTCCTCGTGCAGGTCATCCTCATCCTCAAATACTGGACCGTCCTGTTTGTGCTGGCCGTTCTCCTCAGCCTCTGTTTGTACATACTCGTGACTTGGGCCAGCCAGAGCTTCTGGCTCTTCAAACTCTCCCCCAAGACCTTCCCGTTTCTGTGTGAGCCCCCAGCAGGGGACGGGGTGGCGGGCCCCGGAGATGGGCATGCCCAGGACGGAGCGCCCGCTCTGCCCTCCCTGACCCGCTGTCTCCTTGGCCGCGCATGGGGAGGTGCGAGCGCCTTTTGGGAATTTGCACAAAGGTTCCCTCTGGGGGGAAGAGAGGGGGCGGAGGTGGGGTGTCGGGCGGAGCGGGCAGCAAGCAGGCTCTGGGAAGGCTCCATCCTGGGCCGGGCCGTGACCCTGCCCTCTCACCAGACGCTGATCGCAACGTGCTGTCCCAGTCCCCCATCCTGCTGGTGATCCTGGTGAACGTGTCGTTGAACACGCTGCCTGTGCTGGCCTTCCGTCTCATTCACCAGACCCTCAAGAAGCCACGCCCCAAGGTGAGGGGGCCTGGGCTCCCTGCTGGGCATTCCCCTGATCCAGAGTTTGTCCCAGGGAAGGACTCTGATTGGCTGGCCCAAAGTCAAGTCCCAGGGAAGGACTCTGATTGGCTGGCCCAGAGTTAAGTCTCAGGCTAGGACTCTGACTGGCTGGCCCAAAGTCAAGTCCCAGGGAAGGACTCTGATTTGCTAGCCTGGAGTTAAGTCTCAGGGAAGGACTCTGATTGGCTGGCCCAGAGGTAAGTCCCAGGGAAGGACTCTGGTTGGCTGGCCCGGAGTTAAGTTCCAGGGAAGGACTCTGATTTGCTGGCCCAGAGTTAAGTCTCAGGGAAGGACTCTGATTGGCTGGCCTGGAGTTAAG
>NC_060280.1:96332414-96337248 GCF_021613505.1 Equus quagga
GCTGGCCCAGAGTTAAGTCCCAGGGAAGGACTCTGATTTGCTGGCCCAGAGTTAAGTCTCAGGAAAGGACTCTGATTGGCTGGTCCAGAATTAAGCCCCAGGGAAGGACTCTAGTTGGGTCAACCTGGGTAAGGAAGAGCCTGGCCAGTCAATGGTGGCCAAGGGCTCTGAATGACCCCCATGAAGGAGCAGGCTACCTGAGAGCAATCAGCATGGTGTGGGAGGCTGCTGACCCTCGCCCTCCCCTTTGCTGTGCAGGAGGAGGAGGAGGCCCCAAGTGAGGAGCTCGTCACCCCGGAGCCCATGCCCTACATACACCGGGAGTCACGTGGCCGGCGCTCCAGCTATGCCTTCTCCCACCGTGAGGGCTACGCAGACCTCATCACACAGGGCACCAGTCTGCGGAAGCCACCAGGGGTCAACAGCGACATGCTGACTGAACAGAAGGTCCCATCCGATGAGGAGCTCCCCCCGAGTTTCGAAGAGCTACCCTGGTACTCCAGGAGGATGTCATTCCTGGGGAGGAAGAGACACCAGCACCGGGGTAAGGTGTCCTCCGAGGACATGCAGCCCACCACCGTGGTGAGCTCATCCTTCACTGTGGACGGGCCATCCTCTCCTCATCTGAAGAACCAACTCTCCCTCGCCAGGAGCGTGGCTGCCAGCACAGAGTGGCAATCCAGGTCTTTCCAGGAGAAGTTGCCAGTGAAGCAGGGGAGGTCACTATCGGTTGGGTACTGGTCATTTTCTCTTCCTAAGAGTCTGCCACTAGCCAGGAAGAGGCCACCCTCCCTTCAAGACATGCCACTGTCACTCAGGGAAAACCAGCTGCCGCTGTCTGGGAGTCAGCCACCGTCTTCGGGACAGCTGTCTTTGGAGAGCCAGCCAGGAGCCTGGGAAGCAAGGAAACCCCTCTGGAGTGTCTCTCTGCCATCCTTGAAGAGCTTGGAAAAGGAGCTCGAGCTCCCAGAGGAGGAGGAGCTGGGGCCACCTCCCACCGACACCTCTTCTACCCTGGTGGAAGTCACGCCACTGTCTACAGAAGAGTCATCCGCCTACGAGCTGCCCATGGAGGTGGAGCCCGGGCCGGAGGAGGGGCAGCCGGCGGTGCCCAGTGGGGACCAAGTGCCACCCAACCGAGCGGAACAGCCGCCCCTGCCTGAGAAGGACCAGTGACCGCCCAGGCTTTGTCAGCATCAACCGGCGAGCAAGAGGCCGTCCCCCGAAGACAACGGCTCCACGTCCTTTTCTTTCTCTAATAAACCAGGGTCCCTCGGACCCAGGGCTCCCCGAGGCTCCCTCACTTCCTTTTACCTCTTTCTCTGGTGCCTCATGGAACCATCTTCCCTGGTTTTAAAGATGAAAACCCTGACCCCTAGTGGCTTGATGGGGGATTTGCAGGGAAAGCGTCTCTTTCCTTTGGGTTTTCTTCCGGTGGAGAAGGTGGATGGAGCTGGATGGCTCTCGCAGAGGAGGGAGGTGCCAAGCAGATTCTGCTGACCGGCCCTGGCTCCCAGACCGCTGCCTCCCGGCCCCTTCCCAGGCATCAGCTGAGGTCCACTTGCGGCACCACCCAGCCTCTTCCACCACCAGGCCGCCTTGCCTTCTGCCCCTCCACCGGGAGGACGGGGGATGCACAACCTCCTTGTGCTTCAGGCTCCAGAGAGCAACGGGCAGCGACGCCTCCCAGACCCAGGCCCTGAGGCTCCCGCAAAGGCCCACAGCTCTGCTCTCAGATCCTTAACCGTTCCCGTGGAAGGTGGAGGCCCGCGGGGTGGGGGCTCAGGGAGGGCGGCTGCCAAGGAAGAGGGCAGGGCGGAGCACAGAGGTGGGCTGGGAGAGGCGGCCTACCCCTCCCTCGACCCTTCCTCCCTCCCCATCCTCACGGTGGGCAGCCCTCCCCTCGCCTGCACCTGCCGCCCCCCAGCCCAACGCCTTCGGCCAACACACACACTCAGGTGAGTGACTTGAAAATAATTTATTGGAGAAAAACAAAACAACAGATCCAGCACAGCAACGGTTAACAATGATGATGATTTTTTTTCTTTTTTTTAAACTTTTAAGCCTGTCGCCTGAGGGTGGGGTGGAGATGGCGTCCATTCCCTCTAGCACTGGGGGGGGGGGGGGGGGGCTTCGGATGACCCATGTAGTGTCTCCCCTTAAAGCAGCCCCAGTGTCCAGTCCCGATTAAACACTCAGGGCCAGGTGGCCTCTTGGCCTTCCCTCACCCTGGGCTGAGAGAATCCCCCCAAAGACCAGCCCCTGGGGGGTCAGCTGGGGCCACCAGGAGGAGCCCCTGGATGTGATGGGCAGAGAATGTGACTGGGCCCAAGTTCCAGCTGGCACAGGGGCTCGGCGGGAGAAGCCCGGGAGCATGACCCCTGGCCCTCATTTGGGGTGGGTTGAGCCTGCGGCCGCGGGCCCACCCTCCACGGGGGGCTTCTGTCCTCCAGGGTGTAAGGGACCCCCTCTGGCTACCACAATCCCCTGCCTGGGGCCCGGCCTGGAGAGCGGGCTCTCTCCTGTGGGGAGTGTGGGGCCTCGTGGCAGAAGTGGAGTCACAGGCAGAGAGGTTGTCCCGGGGCCCCGTTTCATGATCTTGGGGCAGCCCCTCTGTTCTCTAGGGTCCCAATGTGGGTCAGGAGGGAGGGGTCCCCAGGTGTGCATCCCCCCACCTCCCAGGCCGGACGGAAAGGTGGACCCATGCCCAGCCCAGGGCCAAGGGGGCTGAAGATGTTGGTCGAGCTCCCCTGGGTGCCTGCCCGGGGAGGGGGGCGTCTCAGGAGGGCCCCTCGGATCTCAGAAGGTTGGGTACGCCCCAGCCCCCCACCGCCCTGGGCGACAAGACTCGAATTGTCTGATTGTCTGTCTCCTCTGAACAAGACACTTGGGAATTCATGCTACCATGAAACCAACCGGGTTGGGGTCGGGGTGGGGGTCCAGGAGGGCAGTGACACCCACGGGCCCCTGAGAACAAGGAACAGGAGGCCCAGGACCCCCGCCGGGTGGCACAGGCGGGTGGCACGTGGGTGTGGGAGGTGACCAGGGCTGGGTGCTGAGGCCCTGCAGCCATCGGCTCCTTCCTGCCTCTCCACCTGCCTCTGGGCCAGCTGGCCGGACACAGATCCTGGCCACGGGGGAACCGACACAGAGCAGCGCGAAGGAGCCTGGGACACCCCCGCCGCGGGGGGACGAAACACAACGATGCGACACGGAATCGGGGGCTCTGCCCACGGCCCCGCCCACCCCCCCTCCCCCTGCACATAGTACATTATCATCAAGAAAGAGTACATTGGTCATGCAGCAAAGCAAATCCCATCGCCTCTTTTTTTTTTCATTTTTCTTCCTTTTTTTTTTCTTAAATTACATTTGAACACAGAACACACAGAATAATAAATACTCTCATAAGACATGACTGCAAAAAACGAGAAACAGAGCTCGCCAGAATACAGAAAGGTGCACCTCTCTCCCTCTCTCTCTCTCTCCCCCCCCCCCTTTCCTCAAGGACTCGCTCCAGCAGGACATCTGTGAGCGCCCGCCGCCGTCCCCCCCCTCTGCCCGCCCGGCCTCCGCGGGGACCACCCGGCCCCGCCCGACATTCACCAGTCTCCCACGGAACTCGCCAAAGACACGACATACCATCGTCTGCAAAATTATAATTTAACGGTATAAAGCTTCAAGTCACGTATTCCAAAAACTAGCTAAGGATTTTTTTTTTTCGTATCACATAAACTATACATTAAATATTTTGAGGTATTTCAGAGAAAATTGTCAAAGGCTCGAAGGAGCTGTGCTGGAGGCGGCGTTCCCTGCACGGAGAGGGGTCTTTGGTGGGTGACCACCGGCTGCGGGATGGGGCAAGGCCCAGGGTGGGGTCAGAGGGTAGAGGTCAGGGCCAGGGCCTCCTGGAAGGGGCTGGCCAAGTGGGGGGGGGGGGGGGGGGGGGGGGGGGGGGGGAGCTGGTGTGTGTGAGCGTGTGCATGAAATGAGAGTGTTTGAATCGGACCCAGGAGTCCAGGGACTCTTCCATGACCTGCGTCAATGGCGGCTTGACCCAATCTGATCACAGTTCACCGTAGAATGTTCTAGAATGTTCTACAACTAGAAGGATCCCAAGCCAACTCCTCAGTTTCCAACAGAGGACAATACCAGAGGGCCTGGCCTCTGACCCCCTGGGCATTGAACGCCAGGAACAGCAAGTGATCAACCCAGCGGAGGGTGTCGGAGAAGCCCTGTCCACTGCAAGCAGGGACTCTGGCCAGCGGGCCTGGAGGTCAGGGGAAAGTGGAAGAAAGGGGCCTCGTCCACCTGGACTCCAGCGCCCGGCGCCCAGGGAACACCACGGGAAGGACGGCAGCCGGTGTGCGTGCGTGTGTGCACACGCATATGTACGCATGTGTCTGGGGGGAGGGGTTGGTTGCTGGGCGGGAATGGGGACCCCACCCCCACCCCCAAGGGTTCTAGAAGCATCACTCAGATCCAGTTGCTTAAAAAGCTGGGAGAATAGCAAGTCGATAAGGACATGAGAACATTCCACACACATCTTTGGTTCAAGAAAAAGGCACCCATCGACCTCACTATCCTCTTTCTCCTCTGTCTCTCTCTCTCTCTCTCTCTCATCCTTGCTCGCTCTCCGGTGGGGGATGGGGCTGAGGGACCATGGCCTGGAGGGCAGGCCGGAAGCCGGCCTTTGCACGACCTGGGCCCGGGGTGAGGGAATGAGGGCATCCAGCACAAGTCCTTGGGGGAAATCTTTGGTATCAAGTGTGATTTTTCCAATCACAGACACGAACGCTTGAGTGAGGTAGCCTTTACCTGGGTGGGGGGGGGGGGG